>NC_037678.1:19307450-19348428 GCF_003255815.1 Theropithecus gelada
AAAAAAAAAAAAAAAAAAAAAAAAAAAAAAAAAAAAAAAAAAAAATATTCATTACCTCTACGTCCCTTTAGTCGAATCTGGGTTTGATAATCTGGCCCAATACTCCCGTAACCATTATTTTTCCTAACACTCCCAGACCCTCATCCAGAGTGCTGTGAGAGGTATACAGTAGCCTCAAGGGTCTCAGATGAGTCCAACAGTGCATGCGCCTATCCCTAGAAACTCCCTGCCTTGGGGGGACACACACACCCTTCACCTTACCTAGCATTTTTCGATCGACCTTTCAAGGTTCAGCTCAAAATCTCAAGACAAAAAGAAGAAGAAAAAAAAAAAACCAAGAAAACAAAATTCAACCTTCACCTAGGTGCTCAGAGCCAGAAAGGGCTCCTGTAACCATCAAGGCTGGAACAGACACCGACCTTGACACTTCATTTTGATGTGTGTATATATCTATACATAAACATAAAATATAGTAACAATTACAGTCATAGCTAACACATACTATTTACCACAAGTTATGTGCTCTTCTAAGCCTTTTACATTAGTACTTGCATTTAATACTTGCAAAGAACCCTGTAAAATGAGGCGGAATGTGTGTAAGCACCTTGCCCAAGGTCAAACAGGAAGGTGGCAGAGTCAAGCTTCAGAAAGAGGAAGCCCAGTTCCACAGTCCTTGCTTATAACCATTATGCTATACTACCTCTAGGCTCAGCACAGCAAGTAGCAGGTAGTAAGTGCTCACTAAATGGTAAGTATTATTACTTTACAGATGGGGAGAAGGAGCTCAGAGCGGAGACAGGATTTGCCCAAGGTCACCCAGCTCATTGGTAGCAGAGCTGGGATGGGAACTCAGGTCTCCTGTCTGTTGAGCCTGAGTGTATTCCCAACGTGAGCAGGAAGCATTCTGCTCCAAACCGTCCAGGGTCACGGGCTTTCCAAACATGGCAATCTGCTCTCTGGCAGGGGAGCAGGGATACTGACCAGAAGAGGTGGCCACACAGGCTGATGACGGCATCCTTGGCTGTGTCCAAGCAGATGTTGCACTCGAAAGTGCTGTCCTGACCTCCACTCTCGCCAGCGCCATTGCTGCTCCCACTGGGGCCCCCTGCAGTGGAGTTCTCAGGAGATGCAGAGGCCGAGGGCCCCTTGCTTGCCATCCTTGGCTGTCAGCGAAGCTCTGAGTGAAGACTCTCCCCAGGGAAATCCTAAAAGGCAGAGAACTCTTGACTGCCCATTTCTGCAGCCCTCTCCCCCCAGATTCCATGCCAACATTCCTGTCTTCTCTCAGCTCCAGAGCTGATTATGACTGAATCCCTGAGCAGACTTCCCAAAGCGCTGCAGAAGGTAAGAGTTGTAGGGCACGACCCAGAGGACAGTGACCCAGAAACTTCTCATGAACATGGTCCAGAATGTATCACAGATACACAAACTCCACAAATACAGAGCAGCCTCAAGATAGTTCTCCACAGGAACCAGGACCTTGTCTCACTCATCTTTACATTCTCCCACGATAATCAACCCAGGTGACAAATATATGCTAAATTAAATGGAATATTCAGGCTGTCCAGCCTCTATATTGGCAGGTGAATCTGTTAAGCCAGGAAGGTTGTGATTGGCATATGCCAGAATTTTTTTTTTTTGAGAGACGGAGTTTCACTCTGTTGCCCAGGCTGGACTGCAGTGGCACAATCTTGGCTCACTGCAACCTCTGCCTCCCGGGTTCAAGTGATTCTCCTGCCTCAGCCTCCCGAGTAGCTGGGATTACAGGCGCCTGCCACTACACCTGGCTAATTTTTGTATTTTTAGTAGAGATGGGGTTTCACCATGTTGGCCAGGCTGGTCTTGAACTCCTGACCTCAGGTGATCCACCTGCCTCAGCTTCCCAAAGTGCTGGGATTACAGGTGTGAGCCACCACGCCCAGCCCACATGCCAGAATATTAAGAAACTCCTGTTAACTATGAAAGGTTAGGAAGCTAAAAAGGACCAGAAAGATCATCTGGTCCAAGGTCTTCCATATTGCAATCTTTTTCAATCCTCCTCCTGCCACATTGGAATACTATTCCCTTTATTTTACCTAAATACATCAACTTTTCAGCCTCAGTACATTTAAAGAAGAGGTTTATATCACTGCTATAAATGGAAAACCAGTAATATTTAACCATAAGTAAAAAGGTTAATATAAAAGTAACAAATGAAAAGTTTACCCTCATACACCTGATATCATCTGGCACACTCATACTATGTTTTGGACAATCTTGATCTGGTCCAATTTCTTTAGGAAACTGCAGTTACCTCAGCTAGCTGACTAACATGGGGCTGAGACTGGGACTCATGGACACCCTGTTTGCACCGTACCACTACATACTAAACTGGCCACTAAATGCTGGTATAAACAGACCACTGTTGACTACCACCTCCAAGTCAAAGAACCCAGCCAGGAGTTGAACAAGAAAGAGGATAAAACCAACACCAAGCAATACCCAGAAATTCTTGATGCACATTAAGAATCTGTCAGGAGCCTTATCTGGCCACCCTCATCATCTCAGAAATTCCAAGTAGGAAATGTTGGCTGGCTACCACAGCCAGAGAAGTGGAGGCCTGGATACTGGGCTCAGCCTCTAGCTTGCTAGGTGGTTTTGGGAACCTCCCTTCCCCTCTACTGATCATAATTTTCTCATCTGTAAAATGAGGCACTGGACTCCCTGGTGTCCTAGGTGGCCCCCTCCAGCTCTCAGACTGTGCCTCTCCAGGTCATCTTAACCTACTATTATCTCCAAAACAAGCGGCCCCTTCACAAGTTTAGGACTTACCACTGGAACACCACAAGGTCGCCCTGAGGTCAGCTTCCAGAGTATGACAAGACAAGGACCAAAAAGTTACAGCCTTCTCAGACCCAGAAAGCTTCCTTCCTTCACACTCAGAGCTCTGGCCTCATGAGCATCCCTTACCACAATACCAGCTCAGTGACTTGAGCAGGGAGAGGAGGCCGGCTCACCACCACTTTTTCACTCAGTTACATCATTTTACATAATGTCCCAGAAGGGTAGCTGGCTGCTGGCAGCACCACTGCCATGCACTGGCCTCGGCTCCAAGACCTTCTCCCTGATCTTCCTCCTCTCCATATTACATGTGCTCTCTTCATCTTAGGATAAAACCCAGTTTTGAGGGCCACATTATTGTCTTTCCTCATTATTCCAGCTCAACAATCCTAAGTACCCAACCTATGTGTGTTTCTTTTAAAAAAAAAAAAATCTTAAAACATTAAAAATTATGCATATAGATTTTGGAAAGACAACCATAAAGTCAGATCAATCACATCAGCCTCCTGATGTGATGCAACAGAAGTACACAGCACCACCAATGCAGCATGTTTGCTTTAAAACTCAGACACTAATCAAGCATCTAAAATGAATTACCAGCCGGGCATGGTGGCTCACGCCTGTAATGCCAGCACTTTGGGAGGCCGAGGCAGGAGGATCACCTGCGGTCAGGAGTTCAAGACAAGCCTGGCCAACATGGTGAAACCCTGTCTCTACTAAAAATACAAAAATTAGCTGGGCACGGTGGCGCACACCTGTAATCCCAGTTACTTGAGAAGCTGAGGCATGAGAACCACTTGAACCTGGGAGGCAGAGGTTGCAGTGAACTGAGACTGTGCCATTGCACTCCAACCTGGGTGACAGAGAGAGACTCCATCTCAATAATAATAATAATAAATAAATAAAATGAATTACCCATTTTCAGAAAATATGGAGGATAGGTGCAAGTATTAAATGACTCAGAATGTGGGACTTTCTACAGGACAAATAATAAAGTTCCACAAAAAATAAATAGCATGGACGGGATTGGGGTTATAGATTGAGACATGAGATATTCTAACCACTTGTAGTATGTGGGTCTTACTGGAACAAGATTCAAGCAAACCAACTGTACAAAGACTCTGGTGACATGACTGACAAAAACTGTTTAGCCTAGGTATTACTCGATATGAAGGAATTATTGTTGGCTGGGCATGGTGGCTCATCTCTATAATTCCAGTACCTTGGGAGGCCAAGGTGGGTGGATCGCTTGAGCTCAGCAGTTTGAGACCAGCCTGGGCAACACGGTGAAACCCTATCTCTACAAAAAAAAAAAGTTAACTGGGTGTGGTGATGCACGTCTATGGTCCCAGCTACTCCAGAGGCTGAGGCAGAATTGCTTAAGCTTGCGAGGCGGAAGTTGTAGTGAGCCAAGATTGTACCACTGCACTCCAGCCCAAGTGACATAGTGACTGTCTCAAAAACAAAAAACAAAAAACAAACAAACAAACAAAAAATAGCTGGGTGTGGTGGTACACAACTGTAGTCCCAGATAGTCAAGAGGCTGAGGTGGGAGGATCACTTGGGCCTGGGGGGTGGAGGCTGCAGTGAGCCGTGACTGTGCTGCTGCACTCCAGCCTGGGTGACAAAGTGAGAGAAACCCTGTCTCAAAAATATATATATATATAAAAAAGGGAATTACTGTTAATTTTGTTGGGTATGATAATGATATCTTTTTTTTTTTTTTAAACAAATCCTGACCTGATAGAGACACATATTTTTGAAGGAATAAAGTATTTGGGATTTGCTTTAAAATACTCCAGGGAGGGAAAATAAAAATGGAGAGAAAAGATGAAACAAGAACAAGGAAGTTGGCTGTTGAAGCTGGGTGATGAATGGAGGTTCACTGTAATAGTCTGTGTGTGTGTTTGAAAATTACAATAAAAGGTATTTTTTTCTTTTTTTGAGATGGTCTCGCTCTGTTGCCCAGGCTGGAGTGCAGTGGTGCAATCACATCTTACTGCAGCCTCAACCTCCTGGGCTCAAGCAATCCCCTGCCTCAGCCTCCTAAGTAGCAAGGACTACAGGTGCACACCACCATGCTCAGCTAATTTTTAAATTATTTTGTAGAGACGAGGTCTGTGTTGCCCAGGGTAGTCAAACTCCTGGGCTCAAGTAATTCTCCTGCCTCAGCCTCCCAAAGTGCTGAGAAAACAAGCATGAGCCACTGTGGCTAGCTCCAATAAAAGGTACTTTTTTAAAAAGATTAAGCTGTAGAAGAGTATGTATATAAACTTATTTGGGTAAAAACTAAGTATGTATATGAGTATGTATGTATGTGGATCCATACACAGACAGGCAGACACACACACACACACACACACACACACACACAGAAAATGCCTAGAAAATACACATTAAACCATCAACAGTTATTTCTGGGATTATAAGGGCTAGGAAACATTGAATTATTATATTCTTACCCTGTTTCAATGTTTTATAACAAACAAGTATTACTTTCACAAGAACATTTTTAAAAAGGAAATCATAAAATGTGAAGTATATTACATATGTTACAATAATGAATATAGGTATTAGAAAATGGCTTTAGGCCAGGCATGGTGGCTCATGCCTATAACCTTAGTACTTTGGGAGGCCAAGGCAGGAGGATCACTTATGCCCAGGAGTTTGAGGATGAAGAGAGCTATGAATGTACAATGTAGAAGAACATACTCAACTGTTAATAGCGATTATCTCGATATCAGTAAGGATGTAGAGGTCATTTTTACATGTATTTTTTTTTACATGTATTATTATTTTTACATGTATTACTGACATTTTTACATGTATTATTTTTTTTGCTTCTCTTTTTTTGAGACGAGTCTCACTCTGTCGCCCAAGCTGGAGTGCAGTGATGTGATCTCGGCTCACTGCAACCTCTACCTCCCAAGTTCAAGCAATTCTCCCTGCCTCAGCTTCCTGAGTAGCTGGGCTTATGGGTGATCATGACCACACCCAGCTAATTTTTGTATTTTTTAGTAGAGACAGGGTTTCGCCATGTTGGCCAGGCTGGTCTTGAACCCCTGACCTCAGGTGATCCACCCACCTCAGCCTCCCAAAGTGTTGGGATTACAGGTGTGAGCCACTGTACCTGGCCTTTACATGTATTACTTTTGAAATCAGTCAAAAGAATAATAATACATAAAATTTCTCCCCCTCCCCCCCATGTTCCAGTTTTCCCCAATCCTGAATGTTCTGAGTTCAAGTCCTGGTTCCATCACTGACTGTCCATATGGCCATGGTAGATCCCTTGATGATTTGAATCTCTTTTCTCACCTGAAAAGCGAGAGTATCATGCCTCCTACAGGGCTACTGAGGTGGCCCTATGAAATAACACAGTGACCTGGAGGGCCCACCAAGGCAGGACAGGGCTGTTGCTGTTGGGGAGGCACACATTTCATACCATGTAACCTGGTCCACTGCCAACCCACTTCCTGGACCCAACAAAGCTGTGCATGGCCCATACTCCTACACAGGCATAAGGGGACAACCAGGATTAAGGTAGGTGTTGGAGTAGGAATGGTTAAGGGACAGTAACAGGTCAGTTCAGAGTTTGCAGGGAGTGGCAGCCTTGTGCCAGGCCAGGCACTGAGACAGGCCTGCATGTCCCAACTGTAGGCAGGCCGTATCACTCTCCTTGTAATTCTTAGTAGACACCATGTGGTCCCCACCCAGGCTCTAGAGCCTCATCCTAGCAGGCACTCAAATATTTGCTGAGTGAGGATGGGCACACATGACTGACTTTGGTCAACTCCTAGCTGGCTGGTCACCAACTTTTCTTTGTAACATATTTGGGCCCCACAGCTGTTCTCCTGGGGATTGTTTACTGAGCACCTACAGAACCATATGGGCCTGCCAGGACTGGGACAGTGATCTAAAACATAGAGGTTCCTGATTGGCTCAGGAACTAGGCAGAAAAAGAATCAGGTCCTGAGCATACCTATATGGCCGTCTTGCTAAAATTTCTCATGATCCCTGTAGAAGCTACAGACTTTGACCTGACCACAAAGCAACCTGGCTGTGGCTAGTTCTATGCCCCTGTCCCTACTCTGACCATTCTTTTCTCCTGACCAGAATCCACTCTCTAGTTTTCAAAGCATTTCACATCTATCACTGCATTTTATACTCATGCCATTTTACAGATGAGGACACTGGGCCAGGGACATTAGAGGACTGCCTAAGGCCAGGATACCATGCAGTGCCAAATTCAGACTTCCTAACACAACATCAGCACTCTCTTCATTCTTATGTTACTCTATTACTGCTTTACAAAATTAAATACCTGGTCTTTGTCTTCCCTCAAATTTATTGTGCAATGTTGTAACTTTTGTGCCCTTTGAAATGAGTGCAGAGTAAATTAATCATTCATCCATTTATTCATTCAACCAACCAACAGTTTTCCAATGCCAACTACATTTGAGGTCTGGTGCTACCAACTGTGGAGGAGTTACAAAGAAGAACAAGACCAAGTTGAGGTCTTGGAGTCTAGTACAGGAGCTAAAGGCACATAGGTTAATTTTAAGAACTCTAAACAAGAGGTTCCATCAAACTCACCTGTTTTTTCTTTTGTTGTTGTTGTTTTTGCCTGTTTTTCTTAAACAAAGCATCCTCTCACCCTCCCCCCAAAAGATCTGGTTCCCAGATCCCTTCAGAGATTTAAACAGGATCTGGACCTAGATCAGGCCTAAGAATCTGTATGTTTTTAATGTAGCCCTCACTTTCTACCCTAGACGATTCTCTAATTAACAGAGTTTTGGAAACCCAGCTCTAGAAGAGGGTACAGCTCTATCAATAGCACAAAGCAATACCAACAAAATACACTATTCTAGAGGGACAGAAACCTCAGGGCCTACCCAGCTACAAGCCACAGGGACTACAGAGAGGTCAGATAAACCTGGGGGGTAAGGGACAAATCTGCTAAATTCAGATCAATCAGCATTTGGTCCAACTGGAACACAGCTGATCATTTTAAGAAATAAGTTCACACCTAGTTTTGAAAAACAGCCCTAACTTTGAGATGTCCAGGGCGACACATGTGGTGCTGGGACTAAGGCAGATTTGCAGTACTTAATGATCCTCTAGGAACACAGAGCCTGGCGGCTGAAGTTGACTGACCCAGTATCTTCAATATATTACCTTCCCAGAGCTGGCCTTTGGTCCACTTGGCCTGGCTCACCTCACAGGAACTGAGCAAGAAAGAGAACACAAGAGTTGAATATCCCTGCAGGAACCACCAGGGAACTTGATCTCATGAGGAAATCTCTCTGTAGCATTCTTAAATTCAATTATCAAGTTCTAGAGAACTGTAGGAATTCATAATCTGCCTTATCTGCCCCTTTAACTCCAAGAATTTCTAGACCAGGGTATAGCGAGACACCTAGAAACGTTAATCTTCAGTATGAAGATTACGAATTTGGGTGATAAATAACTTGCACAATCCCAGCAGAGGTCTCATTTCTGTGGGCACATGCTTATTCACATGGAAGCTTTCTGCCAGGAACCCTGGCGTGCCTCAGCCTGTCTGCACCGCTCATTAGACTGCTGCTGGACCACACGTAGGCAGAAATGGGACCTGCATTCCAAGAATGTCTACGTCACACTCACAGAAGGCTGAAATGGGAAGAACTCTGAATAAGTTTATTGGAACTTAGAACACACAGAAACCAGCTTTGAAATTTTAAAGTCTAAGTGGTGTTTAGGTCCCGAGGCTAGCCCACGGAGATCTGGCCCTCAAATATAGGATCAGAAGCACAGAGAAGGCTGAAAGGACTGGCTTCTTTTCACTGGGGCTGCACTGGTCCTTTTCTCTGATTCCCTCTAATCTTCCTATCTACTTAGTAGATAAGAATGAATCTTCAAAGATTCATTGAAGATCCTATTATTTGCCAGGCATTGAAGATACAGAAATAAAACATTTTTTTTCAGTCTAAGGGGAGACACAAACAAGTAAACCAACAAAGGCAACCCAGTGTACTGGGAACTGACAGTGTGTACATGGTACCTGAAGACAGAGAATGCTGGGAAAGATGTAGACACAGCACAAGAAACAAGTGCATAATTCATTGTGCTGAGTTCAGTGTACCCGAAGCCCAGGGCATATATAAGGATGGTAAGGCAGCAAGGGTTGGGACTAAGGCAAGAAGAAAAGACTTTGATTCTTAGTGCCCTTCAGCCCTGGCCTGCCGGGCCCATGTACCCTATCTGGTACCTAACCCAGATCTGCCTAACCTTCCAAAGGGCTCCATGATTTTAACGTCTCTTTTTCTCCCCATCTAGCTCCCATTAAATAAACTGGTACATCCACGTAATAGATTACATAGCCACTAAAAATAATGCTTCCACAGAGATTTTGCTTACATAGGAATTTCAATTATATGACATAATGTTAAGTGAAAAAAGCAGGATGGGTCGGGCGCGGTGGCTCACGCCTGTAATCCCAGCACTTTGGGAGGCCGAGGCGGGCAGATCACGAGGTCAGGAGATCGAGACCATCCTGGCTAACATGGTGAAACCCCATCTCTACTAAAAAATACAAAAAATTAGCCGGGCGTAGTGGCGGGCACCTGTAGTCCCAGCAACTCGGGAGGCTGAGGCAGGAGAATGGCGTGAACCCAGGAGGCGGAGCTTGCAGTGAGCCAAGATCGCGCCACTGCACTTCAGCCTGGGTGACAGAGCAAGACTCCAACTCGAAAGAAAAGAAAGAAAAGAAAAGAAGAGAGAGAGAGAGAAAGAAAAGAAAAAAAGGAAGGAAGGAAGGAAGGAAGGAAGGAAGGAAGGAGGGAAGGAAGGAAGGGAAAAGAAGGAAGCAGGATGTAAAATTGTATACAAAATTGAATATATATGTGGCCAGGTGCGGTGGCTCATGCCTACATTCACAGCACTTTGGGAGGCTGAGGCAGGCAGATTGCTTGAACCCAGGATTTCGAGCAGCTGGGAGGCTGAGGCAGGAGAATAGCTTGAACCCAGGAGTCAGAGATTGCAGTGAGCTAAGATTGCGCCACTGCACTCCACCCTGGGGGACAGAGCGAAATTCCGTCTCAAAAAATTAAAAAAACCTGAATTTATTTGTTATCAGCAGGTTAAAAAGATACCAAAAAAAGAGGTCAAAAATATTAACGGTAGTAGTCTCTGGACAGTGGACTTATGGACAAATTTCGGCGCGGTGGCTCAAGCCTGTAATCCCAGCACTTTGGGAGGCCGAGACGGGCGGATCACGAGGTCAGGAGATCGAGACCATCCTGGCTAACACGGTGAAACCCCGTCTCTACTAAAAAAAATACAAAAAACTAGCTGGGCGAGGTGGCGGGCACCTGTAGTCCCAGCTACTCGGGAGGCTGAGGCAGGAGAATGGCGTAAACCCGGGAGGCGGAGCTTGCAGTGAGCTGAGATCCGGCCACTGCACTCCAGCCTGGGCCACAGAGCGAGACTCCGTCTCAAAAAAAAAAAAAAAAAAAAAAAAAAAACTTACATGTACTTGCCACCTTTTCTATAGTGAGTACTGTGTTAATACTCAGGAAAAAATAGGCCAAGCATGGTAGCTCACGCCTGTAATCCTAGCATTTTGGGAGGCCAAGATGGGAAGATTGCGTGAGGCCAGGAGTTCGAGACCAGCCTGGTCAACACAGAGAGATCTCATCTCAAATTACAAAATAAAAGATGTGAAAGGTCCAATATATTCAGATCTCAGTAGAGGACAAAAAGGAAAGCAATCTGAATTAAGTACATTCACAACTGAGGTGTGAATGGTCCTTAGAATATTAATTATCTCAGAAATTTTAACAATTTTATTTTTTTTAATAAGTAACATGTATACAGGTACAATAAAAGGACATAGGCTGAAAAGTCTCTCCTTATTCCTGAACCCAACATACCTGTTCTCTACCTTCGAGACTGCTTGACTATATCATTAGTATAAATCCCAGAAGTAGAACTGCAGGGTCAAAGTATTTATATTTGTAACTTTGAGATAGTGCCGAATACCCCCAGGGAAGATGTGCCAATTTATATTCCTATGAGAAATACGTAAGACATTTGTTTCCCTATGTCCCTGACAATGACATGTACGTTTTCCAAAAGATAATATATGTTTGTTTTGTTTTGTTTTGTTTTTGAGACAGAGCTTCACTCTTGTTGCCCAGGATGGAGTGCAATGGCATGATCTTGGCTCACTGCAACCTCCACCTCCCGGGTTCAAGCAATTCTCCTGTCTCAGCCTCCTGAGTAGCTGGGATTACACGCACCCACCACCATGCCCGGCTAATTTTTGTATTTTTAGTAGAGATGGGGTTTCACGATGTTGGCCAGGCTGGTCTTGAACTTCTGACCTCAGGTGATCCACCCACCTCAGCCTCCCAAAGTGCTGGGATTACAGGTGTAAGCCACTGTGCCTGGCCCGGAGAATATAAGTTAAGTGAAACGAGAAATATAATTTTGGCAGCCTGGGAAGATAGTTTAAATTCACTAACTTGCTAGTAAGATTCATTACGTTCCACACACTGTGCCAGGTCTTAGAGATAGGACAATTTCTAAACATACACATACACAAATACACACATAAATATATTTTGAGACAGAGTCTCGCTCAGGCACTCAGGCTGGAGTGCAATGGTGTAATCTCAGTTCACTGCAGCCTCCACCTCCCAAGCTCAAATGATCCTCCCACCTTAGCCTCCCAAGTAGCTGGGATTACAGGTGTGTGCCACCACACCCAGCTAGTTTTTCTGTTTGTTTGCAGAGATGGGGTTTCACCATGCTGCCCAGGCTGGTCTTGAACTCCTGGGCTCAAGCGATCCACCTGCCTCAGCCTTGACCTCCCAAATTGCTGGGATTACAGGCATTAACCACCATGCCCAGCGATAACACATATTTGAATGGGGATTCTAGAGTCAGTTGTTCCTACTTTTTCACATTTTCGTCCACTACTTTTTTTTTTTTTGAGACAGAGTCTCGTTCTGTTGCCCAGCTGGAGTGCAATGGCGTGATGTCGGCTCACCGCAACCTCTGCCTCCTGGGTTCAAGCGATCCTCCTGCCTCAGCCCCCCAAGTAGCTAGGATTACAGGTACCCGCCACCACATCCAACTAATTTTTTGGTATTTTTCGTAGAGACAGAGTTTCACCATGTTGGTCAGGCTGGTCTCGAACTCCTGACCTCAGGTGATCCGCCCACCTAGGCCTCCCAAAGTGCTGGGATTACAGGCATGAGCCACGACGCCCGGCCTCTTCCATTATTTTCAAATACAGAGAATGTTTTGATCATTTGTTGGGTTTTAAGCTTCAGTTATTTTTGAAAAATTACCAGGTTTCATTTTTTAAAAGGACAAAATGGAGGCCAAGAATGGTGGCTCACTCCTGTAATCCTAGCACTTTGGGAGGCCGAGGCAGGAGGATCAGTTAAGGCCAAGAGTTCAAAACTAGCCTGAACAATATAGTGAGACCCCATCACCAAAAAATTTTAAAAATTAGCCAGGTATGGTGGTGTGTGCCTGTAGTTCTAGCTCCTTGGGAGGCTGAGGCAAGATGATCACTTGAGCCTAGGAGCTCAAGGCTGCAGTGAGCTATGATGATGCCACTGCACTCCAACCTAGGAGGCAGAAGGAGACTGTTTCTTAAATTAAAAAAAAATTTTTTTTTTAAAGGAGTGAAATGGGATTTGTACTACTACTGGCACAAACTTTTAAGTGTCATCCAAGAAGCTGCCTTGTCATAAAATGTTCCTTAACTTTTTTCCTTAAAAACTAGCACAGCACAGAGGAATGTGATGGCTGAGTTCAAATCTCAGCTCTGCAACTTATTCTGTGACTTCACACAAGTTATTTTCTCTCTGAGGCTTTGTTTTTCTCATTTGCTAAAATGAGGCTAATACGTTCCTCAGAAGACAGTTCTAAGAAATAGAGATAGCCGGGCGTGGTGGCTCACGCCTATAATCCCAGCACTTTGGAAGGCCGAGACGGGCAGATCATGAGGTCAGGAGATCAAGACCATCCTGGCTAACACGGTGAAACCCCGTCTCTACTAAAAATACAAAAAATTAGCCAGGCGTGGTGGCGGGCGCCTGTAGTCCCAGCTACTCAGGAGGCTGAGGCAGGAGAATAGCGTGAACCCGGGAAGCGGAGCTTGCAGTGAGCCAAGATCACACCACTGCACTCCAGCCTGGGTGACAAAGCGAGACTCCCATCTAAAAAAAAAAAAAAAAAACAGAGATTAAACAGTACGGGACTAGCATACTGCCTGGCACATAGGTTAAGTACTCATGAAATGTTAATCCCCCTCCTTTTTAAGGTCTCGCTGAGTTCACTGAAGGTAAACTGTTTTTGTATATTCCTCATAGAGACATGCAACCAGCAGGTACTTGGTTAATTTGCTGAGTAAATGAGTCACAACTTTCCTTTCTCAATGAGCATCGTTCCTTGACTGCAGAATAAATGAGACATCAGAACTGTGTATGTTTATGAGCTGAGAGGAAATCCAAAATTAGACACAATTTGACCCAGAGAAAATCAGATTTTCCCCAAGTGTTAAAATTAGGGGACACTTGTTATATATCTTATCACTATAAGTAACATCAGCTAACACTCTGCTCAGCCCTCTACATGAATTATCTCATTTAATCTTTATGGCCTTTAGGTAAACACCACTGTATCATCATTAGTATCGCTTGGGATGTTAAATAAAGGCTCAGAGTAGTTAGGTCACTTGTCCATGGTCACAGACTTAGTCAGAGGCAAAGCTTCCCAACCCAAGCCAATGTCCTTAACAAATGGTAACTCAATGATCTGTTCTTGGGCGTCTCCTCAAGCGGATACCCAGCTTCCAGGTTCCTTACTCAGCACAGGGCTAGGTGCCTCAGGAGCACCTGATATCCACGTGTGTGTGTGTGTGTGTGTGTGTGTGTGTGTGTGTGTGTCTGTGTGAGAGTTGACAGATCTGATGCCCAGGAGCAATTAGAACTGTACAACTCAATATAGCCAACTAGAGTTGTGGAAAATCAGTATCCTACAAGAGCAAAACACGCTGTTCAGAACTGGAAATGTTACATAAGAGTCATTTTTTTTTTAAAGTATTACCCAAAACTCTTACACAAATGAAAAAAAAATTCAGGGATCTGCAACTAGAAGTTTCAAGTTTTCTCAAATTGGTACCCCCCCGCCACCATTAAAGATAACATACACAGAGTTTTGGTTATCCACTGAACTATTACCCGCTCTAGTGAGATACCTCCTAGGGCCAACAGCACAGTGCCTGACAGGAAGTAGATGTTTGATTAAGGTATGTGAATGAATGAAGGGGATTTAATTTCAATCAAACCAATACAGCTGAGGAAAACAGTGTTTTAAAGAAAAGCTCTTCAGACTGGACAGACAACAATTAAGGGCTGTGAATTTCTAGTGTAACACCGTGAAAGGAATAATCTGGAGCCAGAGGACTTAGCCTAAGGCTCAGGTCTGTCACTCACTATGCCAGTGTCCTTACCTGCAAATGGGGAACAATTGTTCCTGCCATCCCTTTGTCATGAGAAAAATCTACAAAATAAGGGTTTTGCTTTTTTTTTTTTTTTTTGAGATGGGGTCTCACTCTGTTGCTCAGGCTGGAGTATAGTGGCACGATCTTGGCTCACTGCAACCTCCGCTTCCTGGGTTCAAGCGATTCTCCTGCCTCAGTCTCCCGAGTAGCTGGGACCACAGGTGTGCACCATCACAACCGGCCAATTTTTGTATTTTTAGTAGAGACAGGGTTTCACCTTGTTGGCCAGGCCGGTCTCAAACTCCTGACCTCAGGTGATTCGCCTGCCTCGGCCTCCCAAAGTGCTGGGATTACAGGCATGAGCCACCGCGCCCAGCCTTGTTATTATTTTAAATAAGTATGAAACAGTGCCTACCCCCATAAGACAAAGAAACTAAGGAGGAAGCAGTAAGATTAATATTCTGAATTCATGATTGCAGGTGTGCACCACAACGCCTGGCTAATTTATTTGTATTTTTAGTAGAGACAGAGTTTCCCCATGTTGACCAGGCTGGTCTTGAACTCCTGACCTCAAGTGATCCGCCCACCTCAGCCTTCCAAAATGCTGGGATTACAGGCATTAGCCACCACACCTAGACAGATTTAACTTTTATTTTCACACTGTCAGTGAAACCTCATTAATTCAGATTCTATAAAATGTCATTAATTAATATTTTACCTGAGGTTGAGCTAAAGACCTCTAAAATATTCTGAAGGTAGAGTATAAAAACAATAAGGTTAACAAGATCCAACCAATTAAGTAGAAAACTTTAGATTTTAATACCCTGTATATACTTGACAAAACAATGATCTCACTTCTCCTTTCTTTTTTTTGAGATGGAGTTTCGTTCTTGTTGCCCAGGCTGGAGTGCAATGATGCAATCTCGGCTCCCCGCAACCTCTGCCTCCCAGGTTCAAGAGATTCTCCTTCCTCAGCCTCCTGAGTAGCTGGGATTACAGGCATGCACCACCACACCTGACTAATTTTGTATTTTTAGTAGAGACGGGGTTTCTCCATGTTGGTCAGGCTGGTCTCAAACTCCTGACCTCAGGTGATCCGCCTGCCTTGGCCTCCCAAAGTGCCGGGATTACAGGCATGAGCCACTGCGCCCAGCCTCTCTCTTCTTTCAACAGGAGGTCCTGACTAGGACCAACTGTGATTAAAGAGAAAACCAAAATGATACCATTTTGAAAAGTCTATAATATTGCCTTTTACAAATTGGTCTTGTGCCTTGAGCCACCTCCATTATATTTGTTACCAGTGCTATTTGGCAAACACTCAGAGAATGCCAACTACTAGGCCCATGATAAAAATAAATCAGAGGGCCAGGTGCCGTGGCTCACGACTGTAATCCCAGCACTTTGGGAGGCCGAGGCAGGTAGATCACCTGAGGTCAGGAGTTCAAGACTAGCCTGGCCAACATAGTGAAACCCCATCTCTACTAAAAATACAAAAAAAAAAAAATTAGCTGGTCTTGGTGGTGGGCGCCTGTAATCCCAGCTACTAGGGAGGCTGAGGCAGAAGAATCGCTTGAGCCCAGGAAGCGGAGGTTGCAGTGAGCTAGGATCGTGCCACTACACTCCAGCCTGGGCGACAGAGTGAGACCCCGTTTCATAAACAAACAAATAAATAAATCAGAGAAGGTCCTGGTTCCTGTGCTCAAGGAGTTTATAACCAAGTCAGAATGTAACCATTAAAAAACAAAAAGCTTATCACACTAAGAAGTACCTTGGCAGAGATGAGAGTGTTAAGAAAAACACAAGAAACTTCCTTGGGCTTTGCCCAGGATCCACTCCTGTATTCAGAGACCTGATCATCTTTAACAACCCCCACCATGCCAGGCACAGTGGAACATGCCAGCTACTCAGAAGGTTGAGGCAGAAGGATTGCTTGAGGCCAAGAGTTTCAGACCAGCCTGGGCAGCATACAAAGACCTTGTCTCAAAAATAAATAAATAAATATTAAAAAATAAAAACCTGGCCAAGCGTGGTAGCTCACACCTGTGATCCCAGCACTTTGGGAGTACAAGGTGGGTGGATCATCTGAGGTCAGGAGTTCAAGACCACCTTAGCCAACATGGTGAAACCCTGTCTCTACCAAAAAATACAAATTAGCTGGGCGTGGTGGCACATGTCTGTAATCCCAGCTACTTGGGAGGCTGAGACATGGGAATCACTTGAATCCAGGAGGTGGACGCTGCAGTGAGCCAAGATCGTGGTACTGCACTCCACCCTGGGTGACAGAGTGAGACTCTGTCTCAATAAATAAATTAAATAAATAAAAAATAAAAACCACATCTGGCCAGATGTGGTGGCTCACGCCTGTAATCCCAGCACTTTGGGAGGCCGAGGCAGGCGGATCAGTAGGTCAGGAGATCAAGACCATCCTGGCTAACATGGTGAAACTTCGTCTCTACTAAAAATACAAAAAAAACTTAGCCGGGTGTGATGGCAGCCGCCTGTAGTCCCAGCTACTTGGGAGGCTGAGGCAGGAGAACAGCTACTTGGGAGGCGGAGCTTGCAGTGAGCCGAGATCGCGCCACTGCACTCCAGCCTGGGCAACTGAGCTAGACTCTGTCTCAAAAAAAAAAAAACCACATCATTGTTACATCACAAGGCACTTCTGAGGAGCAACTGGGAGAGTGAGTATCAGAGTCAGGCGCTATAGAAACTATCATAGGAATTAACCTGGCAACTGGACCCAGGACAGAATGGCCAGTCAGTCCCCTAGGCCATTTCCATAGAAGCAGATACAATCTGGCTCAATGAACATAGAATTGCTGCTTTTAATCTTTGCATGTCCTTAGGCCAGCTGGAAGACAGGATGCTTTGTTCCCAATGACCAGTGAAATGAAGAGATGGACTCATGTCATCTACAGCAGAGTAGAGAAGTAGGGTTTGAAGGCCGGGCGTGGTGGCTCAGCTGGTAATCCCAGCACTTTGGAAGGTGGAGGCAGACAGATCACTTGAGCCCACAAGTTTGAGACCAGTCTGGGTAACATGGCAAAACCCCATCTCTACAAAAAATACAAAAATTAGCCAAGAGCAGTGGTGCATGCCTGTGGTCCCAACTACTCAAGAGGCAAAGATGGAGGACTGCTTGAGTCCGGGAGGCAGAGGTTACAGTGAGCTGAGATTACGCCACTGCACTCCAGCCTGGGCGACAGAGAGACCCTGTCTTTAAAAAAAAAAAAAAATTAAAAAAAGAGAAGTAGGGTATGATAACCAGGCAGCAATTAGGGCCACCTCTGAGAATTTTAAACCAGCAGCCACTTGGTCATGACTTTAAAAACTGTATTTCTGGCAATGATTTCTTGGAATGACACCAAAAGCACAGGTAACAAAAGAAAAAGTAGACAAAAGAGATTTCATAAAAATTTAAAATTTTTGTGCATAAAAAGACACTACCAATAGAGTAAATGGCAATTCACAGAATGGGAGAAAATATTTGCAAATCGTATATCTGAAAAGGAATTAATATTTAGAATACACAGAGAACTCCTAAAACTTAACAACAAAACAACCTAATTCAAAAGTGGGGCCAGGTATGGTGACTCAGACCTGTAATTCCAGCACTTTGGGAGGCTGAGGCAGGCGGATCACTTGAGGTCAGAAGTTCGAGACCAGCTTGGGCAGCACGACAAAACTTTGTCTCTACTAAAAATACAAAAAAATTAGCCAGGTGTGGTGGCACACACCTGTACTTCCAGCTACTTGGGAGGCTGAGGCAAGAGAACTGCTTGAACCCAGCAGGCAAGAGGTTGCAGTGAGCCCAGATTCCACTACTGCACTCGAGCCTGGGCAAGAGAGAGACAGACTCTGTCTCAAAAAAAAATTTAAAAAGGGTGGAGGGGGCCAAGGACTTGAATAGAGACATTTCTGCAAAGAAGATATACAAATGTCCCAAAAGCACACAGAAGTGTGCTCAACATCACTAATCATTAGGGAAATGCAAATCAAAAGCACAATGAGATACCATTAGAATGACTACTATTTTTATAAAACCGGGAAATAACAAGTTTTGGCAAGGATGTAGAGAAATGGAACCCTTGTGCTCTGTTGGTGGGAATGTAAAGGTACAGCTGCTGTGGAAAACAGCACGGAGGTTCCTCAAAAAACTTAAAAACTGAACTACCATATGATCCAGCAATTCTACCTCTAGATATGTACCCAAATAATTGAAAGCAAGGTCGCAAAGAGTAGCAGTATTCACAATAGCTGAAACATGGAAGCAATCCAAGTGTGCATCAACAGATGAATGGATAAGCAAAATACATACAATGGAATATCATTTTATCTTCAAAAGGAAGAAAAATTCTGACATATGCTGCAACATAAATGAACCTCAAGAACATCATGTTAAGTGAAATAAGTCAGTCAAAGGAAGACAAATACTAAGCTGGGTGCAGTGGTGCCCACACGTAACCCCAGCTACTTGGGAGGCTGAGGCAGAAAGATCGCTTAAACCCAAGAGTCTGACACCAGCCACATGGTTAGATCTCATCTTCAAAAAAAAAAAAAAGGACAAATACTGTATGATTCTACTTGTATGATTCTACTTATATGATGTACTTAAAATCATAGATAGTGGAATAGTGGTTGGTAGTGGCTAGGGTGAAAAAGAAATAGGGAGTTATTGTTTAACGGACACAGAGTTTTACTTCTGCAAGACGAAAACAGTTCTGGAGGTAGATGGTGGTGATGCTTCCAGAATATGAACATACTTAATACCACTGAGCTGTATACTTAAAAAATGGTTAAGATGGTAAATTTTATATGAATTTCACTACAATTAAAAAAACTAGGTCCAGGTACAGTGGCTCATGCCTGTAATCCCAGCACTTTGGGAGGCCAAGGCGGGCAGATCACTTGAGGTCAGGAGTTCGAGACCAGCCTGGGCAAGTGGCAAAACCCCATCTCTACTAAAAACACAAAAATAAGACAGGTGTGGTGGTAAGCGCCTGTAATTCCAGCTATTTGGGAGGCTGAGGCACAAGAATTGCTTGAACCCAGGATGCGGAGGTTGAAGTGAGCTGAGATGATACCACTGCACTCAGCCTGGGTGACAACGGAGTGAGACTCTGTCTCAAAAAAAAAAAAAAAAAAGAAAAAGAAAAAAAAGGAAAAAAAAAAAATCCCTAATTTCCATAAAAGGTCATATATTGTGTGATTTTCTTATTAGAATCTTATTGGAAATATCTAGAATAGGCAAATTCATAGAGATAGAAAGTAGATCAGAGGTTACCAGGAGCTAGGGGGAGGAGAGAATAAGGAGTTATTGCTTCATGGGTAGAGTTTCTGTTTGGTAAGCTGAAAAAGTTTTGGAAATAGTGGTGATGGTTATACGACATTGTGAATTTACTTAATGCCACTGAATTGTACATTTAAAAATAGTTAAAAACGGCCAGGCACAATGGCTCACTGCTGTAATCCCAGCACTTTAGGAGGCTGAGGCAAGAGGACTGCGTGAGCCCCAAAGGTTGAAGCTACAGTGAGCTGCCACTACACTTCAGCCTAGGCCACAGAGTGAAACCCTATCTCAAAAAAATTTAAATAAATAAAATTAGTTAAAACAGTAAATATTATGCTATGTACATCTTACCACAATAAAAAAAATTATAAGAAAATCTATGTTCCTTATTTAAAAAAATCAAAACTACATTTCTATCCCACTAAGAACATACCAAGTGATTATTATACACATTATGTCTACACAGTAAGACTTATTGAATAAATGAACAGTTAAGGAAATGGAAATCTATGCAGGCCATCAGAAGTAATGCTTATAGGCTCGGCGCGGTGGCTCACGCCTGTAATCCCAACACTTTGGGAGACTGAGGTGGGTGGATCGCCTGGGATCAGGAGTTCGAGACTAGCCTGGCCAGCATCGTGAAATCCCGTTTCTACCAAAAACACAAAAATTAGCTGGGTGTGGTGGCAGGTGCCTATAATACCAGCTACTCGGGAGGCTGAGGCAGGAGAATCATTTGAACCTGGGAGGCAGAGGTTGCAGTGAGCCGAGATCGCACCATTGCACTCCAGCCTGGGCAACAGAGCCAGACTCTGTCCTCCCCGCCAAAAAAAAAAAAAGAAGTAATGCTTATAGAGATGGCTGGCAAAAACATGGAGGGAGACATTAACATTAAAATGTGTTTTTTCTTCAGTTTTAGATTTTAATAAGAAAAAGCAAGATATGGAACTGTGTACAGTGTGTGATTCCAACTATCACAAATGTGCCCCGTGGGCCGGGCACGGTGGCTCACACCTGTAATACCAGCACTTTGGGAGGCCAACGCTGGCGGATCACGAGGTCAGGAGATCGAGACCATTCTGGCCAACACAGTGAAACCCCATCTCTACTAAAAATACAAAACATTAGCCGGGCGTGGTGGCGGGCGCCTGTAGTCCCAGCTACTCGGGAGGCTGAGGCAGGAGAATGGCGTGAACCCAGGAGGTGGAGCTTGCAGTGAGCTGAGATCCAGCCACTGCACTCCAGCCTGGGCAACAGAGCGAGACTCCGTCTCAAAAAAAACCAAAAAAACAAAAAAACAAATGTGCCCCGTGGCAGGAAATAAGAAGGAAATATAGCAACTGTAACAGAGGTTCTCTAGATACTAGAGCTAGGGATGATTAGGGTGGGGAGACGAAGATTTTTCTGCATTTTCCAAAATGTCTAAAATGAGCACATTGGCGGGGCAAGGTGGCTCATGCCTGTAATCCCAGCACTTTGGGAGGCTGAGGCAGGTGGATCACTCTCATGAGGTCTGGAGTTCCAGACCAGCCTGGCCAAGATCATGAAACCCCCCTCTACTAAAAATGCAAAAATTAGTCGGGCATGGTGGCACGTGCCTGTAATTCTAGCTACTCGGGAACTGAGGCACAAGAATTGCTTCAATCTAGGAGATGGAGGCTGCAGTGAGTCAGCATTGTGCCACTGCACTCCAGCCTGGGCAACAGAGCAAGACTCCATCTCTAAAAATTAATAATAATAAAATAAGCATATGTTACTTTCACAATTTACATTACTGAAGTTTTTGCTTGTTTCAAGGTACATGTCCAAGATGGTCTGGTTACAGTTGAATGCTGTAGGATCAAGATAGGCCTAGGTGCACTGTAGTTATGTAGCTATGAGCAGCTAGTCCTGAGCATTCAAACCACCACTGACTCCTCGACTCCCTGCCTATAACCAGACATACACCAGAGTAGCACCCAAAATGAAGGCTCCCCAACTGGTCTTATCATATCTTGGTTGACAACCTCATTTCTGGACACAAACAGTACCCTTTCTTTCACTTGACCATGGCCACTCCAACTCCACATGGCCAGAAGTGGCTGGGTTTGAGTCAAGCTCTGCGTGGTCAGTAGCCTCAAATGGAAATTTACTTTGTGCTTCAGTATGTCCAGATCCAACTACATTCAGATCAGGGAGATACTGGCATTGCCTCAGAATTTGCAGGTCAGATCATTGAGTTGTTTCAAGGGATCTGCAAACTCTTTGAATACCTACATTCAAAGTTGTACATGATAACAAATAAGTCAATTACAAAATGAGCAAAAGAGCTAAACAGACATTTCTCCAAATAAGATATGCAGATGACCAATAAGAACATCATCATCATCGTCAGCCATTAAGGAAATGCAAATCAAAACCACAATGAGATATCACTTTACACCCACTAGGAGAGATATAATTTTTTTAGTGGGCAATAACAAGCGTTGTTGTGGATGCGGAGAAACTGGAACCCTCATAAATTTGAGTGCAAATGGCCAGGCGCGGTGGCTCACACCTGTAATCTCAGCACTTTGGGAGACTGAGGCAGATGGATCACCTGAGGTCGGGAGTTCAAGACCAGCTTGACCAATATGGAGCAACCCCGTCTCTACTAAAAAAAAAAAAAAATACAAAATTAGCCGGGCGTGGTGGTGCATGCCTGTAATCCCAGCTACCCGGGAGGTTGAGGCAGCAGAATCGCTTGAACCCAGGAGGCAGATGTTGCAGTGAGCCAAGATCGCACCACTGCACTCCAGCCTGGGCAATAAGAGTGAAATTCTGTCTCAAAAACAAACAGACAAAAAATTTAAAGAAAATAAATTTTAGTGCAAATGCAGGCCGGGTGTGGTGGCAATACCTGCAATCCCAGAACTCTGGGAGGCCTGAGGCAGGTGGATCACCTGAGGTTGGGAGTTCAAGACCAGCCTGCCCAACATGGTGAAACCCCATCTCTACTAAAAATACAAAAAACAGCTGGGCATGGCGGCACACGCCTGTAATCGCAGCTATTCCAGAGGCTGAGGCAGGAGAATCGCTTGAACCCGGCAGTGGGGGGTTGTAGTGAGCTGAGATCGTGCCACTGTACTCCAGCCTGGGTGACAGAGTGAGACTCCGTCTCAAAAAAAAAAAAAAAAAAAAAAAAAAAGACAATGAGGAACTGTCTCAGATATCTGATGACACCAGGGAGACTTGATAACTAAATGTGATGTAGGATCCAGGATCGGGTCCTGAAACAGAAAAAGGATATAGTAGGACAAATGGCAAAATTTGAATGAAGTCTCTAGATTAGCTAGTAATATTGTATTAATGTTAAATTTCTTGTTTGGATAATTTTGATATAATTATGTACAGTTTTGACATTAGGTGAAGTTAGATGACAAATACACAGAAAGTTTGTGGATTATTTTTGCAAGTTTAGTATAAGGTTAAAATTATTTCAAAATAAAAGGGCCGGGCGCAGTGGCTCACGGCTGTAATCTCAGCACTTTGGGATGCCAAGGCGGGTGGATCTCCTGAGGTCAGCAGTTCAGGACCAGCCTGGCCAACATGGTGAAACCCATCTCTACTAAAAATATAAAAATTGGCCGGGTGTGATGGCACATGCCTGTAATCCCAGCTACTTGAGAGGCTGGGGCAGGAGAATTGCTTGAACCTGGGAGACAGAGGTTGCAGTGAGCGGAGATTGTGCCATCGCACTCCAGCCTGGGCAACAAGAGTGAAACTCCATCTAAAAAATAATAATAATAAGGGGCCAAGCACAGTGGCTAAAACCTGTAATCCCAGCACTTTGGGAGGCTGAAGCAGGTGGATCACGAGGTCGGGAGATCGAGACCATCCTGGCCAACATGGGAAACCCTGTCTCCACTAAAAATACAAAAATTAGCCAGGCGAGGTGGTGTGCGCCTGTAGTTCCAGCTACTCAGGAGGCTGAGGCAGGAGAATAGCTTGAACCCGGAAGGTGGAGGTTACAGTGAGCCGAGATCGCGCCACTGCATTCAAGCCTGGACGACAGAGGAAGACTCCGTTTCAAAAATAAATAAATAAACAAATAAAATAAAAAGTTGAAAAACAATATATGGCTGGGAGTGGTGGCTCATACCTGTAATCCTAGCACTTTGAGAGGCTGAGGCAGGAGAATCGTTTGAGCTCAGGGGTTTGAGACCAGCCTGGGCAACATAGTGAGACCTCGTCTCTACAAAAAATTTGAAAGTTAGCTGGGTGTGGTGGTATGTGCCCGTAGTCCCAACTACTTGGGTGGCTGAGGTGGGAAGATGGCTTGAGCCCAGGAGGTCAAGGTTGTAGTAGGCTACGTTTGTGCCACTGCACTCCACCTTGGGCAAGAGAGCGAGTCACTGTCTCAAAAAAAAAAAAAAAAAAAGTACATGATGCAGGTCAGGAATTGGCAATTTTTTTCCGTAAAGGGCCACAGAGTAAATACTTCAGACTCTGTCGACCATATGGTTTTTATGGCAACTAATCAACTCCACTGAGTAGCATTAAAGTACCCAAAGACAATATGTAAATATATATGTATAAATATAAATAAATGGGTGTGGCTGAAATGAACACTGAAATTTTATCTTCCTGTAATTGTCACCTATGTAATATTATTATTCTTTTATTTCTCATCATTTAAAAATGTAAAAAGCTGGCCAGACATGGTGGCTCATGCCTGTAATCCCAGCACTTTGGGAGGCCGAGGCAGGCAGATCACGAGGTCAGGAGATGGACCACCCTGGCTAACGCAGTGAAACCCCATCTCTACTAAAAATACAAAAAAATAGCCAGGCATGGTGGCAGGCGACTGTAGTCCCAGCTACTCCGGAGGCTGAGGCAGAAGAACAGTGCAAACCCAGGAGGCGGAGCTTGCAGTGAGCTGAGATCACGCCTCTGCACTCTAGCCTGGGCAACACGGCCAGACGCCATCTCAAAACAAAAAAGAAAAATGTCGGTGGCTCAAGCCTGTAACTCCAGCACTTTGGGAAGCTGAGGCGGGTGGATCACGAGGTCAGGAAATCGATACCATCCTGGCTACCACGGTGAAAACCCGTCTCTACTAAAAATACAAAAAATTAGCCGGGTGTGGTGGCGGGCGACTGTAGTCCCAGCTACTCAGGAGGCTGAGGCAGGAGAATGGTGTGAACCTGGAAGGCGGAGCTTGCAGTGAGCCAAGATGACACTACTGCACTCCAGCCTGGTCGACAGAGAGAGACTCCGTCCAAAAAAAAAAAAGAAAAATGTAAAAAGCATTCTTAGCTCACAGACCATATGAACAAGCAGTAGGTCCAAGTTTGGTTCACAGGCTATATACAGTAAGAGGATCCCCACTCTAGGTCAGAATTTGCTAATGTGTGCTTCAATTAAAAAAAAAAATAGATTTTACATCAAGTAGATTAAACAAATGAAACAAGTTATTATCTTGGCTTATAAAGCACATTTCCTTATTGCAGGACCTCTCAGTGCTTTTAATGTGGTATTACATATTGAGAAGCTTCAAGAAAGAATAATGGTATGTGGCTTTCTCAAACTTATTATTAGCATCAAATCCTTTTTTCAGAGCCATTTCTTCAGACCAGTGGCCTGAAGAACACACTTATGAGAATGTTAATTCAGATGCTTCTTTAAAAGGAAACTTTTAGATCAAGAAGTTCTAAAAACTCCAACAAATTAAGATCATTTTACCCAGTACCTGGATAAGATCTGAATAAGCATTTCACAACTTTTTTATTTTTTAATCTTGGGAAACACAAGTCGATAAACACCGGCAGGAAGTTTTGGCTCAACCCTAACCTTTTTTTTGTGGGGGCAGGGGAGCAAGTCAGCAGAACTGGGTCATAATATGGAGCCTCTGCTCCCTAAGATAACATAAACATTCCTAAGCATTCTAGCAGGTGTTGAAAAAGTGACTTAGGCGAGCTCTGTAATGCACAAAATAAGGACGTAATAATGTTTGATTCGAAAACTAAAGGTATGCTAGAGGCCAGGCACAGTGGCTCACACCTGTAATCCCAGCACTTTGGGAGGCTGAGGCAGGCGGATCACTGGAGGTCAGGAGTTCGAGACCAGCCTGGTCAACATGGTAAAACCCCATCTCTACTAAATACACACACACACACACACACACACACACACACAAAATTAGCTGGAACTGGTGGTATGTGCGAACTGGCAAGTCAAGTCTATAAGAGGACTGTTTTTATATGATGCACGGAAAGCTAGCCAACAGACTGCAAAAACTCTCTCACATGTATACACATATTGCTGAAGAGAGGATTCCAGCAGGGATTATGTTCCAGGGAGGAGAAGGCTGGTCTGAACAACCTCAAGGGGTCCTCCCAACTGGGAGTCCTCAATTTTGTGACTGAGAGTTCACTGGCTTCTCCTGGTCAAACATAAAATCTTCAGTGGCATTTCCAAGTTGTTCTTAGAAAAAAGCTACTAACCCATGGGGTGGGACCCAGTTTACTTATTCATTCAACAAACATTTAAGGTGCGTCTATCAGATATTGGGTCATTCCAAAGTCCTTGAAAAGAAGGATGGTGCCCAGGACAACCAGGAAGAGATTACGTAAGGTCAGAGGCATTGGCCTTATTTACAGGAGATGTAGGCTAAAGTGATGGAAGTGTCAAGAAAAGAGAGAAGAAAAAAGTCACATTTGCCCTAAGGGCAGAGTCAGCACCAGATAGATGCAGAACAACTCCTTAGAATCACAGACTTTCAAATTGGAAAGGACCTTCATCTAATACCTATATACCTCTCTCGAAAGGAGGCACGGAGGCAATCCATTCACTCCATCGCTGGTCAACTCTGATGATTCTTCCATTTAAGTTCTTCTATTAAGCAAAAATCTTGTCTTCTTGTAGAATTCACCTGTTAGTCCTAGTTCTGCCTCTTTTAGCCTAAAGATGAAGTGGAAGTCCCCTTTGCCATTAACAATATTGTCAATTTTTTTTTTTTTTTTTTTGAGACGGAGTTTCGCTCTGTCGCCCAGGCTGGAGTGCAGTGGCGTGATCTCGGCTCACTGCAAGCTCCGCCTCCCGGGTTCACGCCATTCTCCTGCCTCAGCCTCCTGAGTAGCTGGAACTACAGGCGCCCGCCACCTCGCCCGGCTAGTTTTTTCTATTTTTTAGTAGAGACGGGGTTTCACCGTGTTAGCCAGGATGGTCTCGATCTCCTGACCTCGTGATCCGCCCGTCTCGGCCTCCCAAAGTGCTGGGATTACAGGCTTGAGCCACCGCGCCCGGCCTATTTTCAATTTTTAAAAAGTTAATTCCCTTCCAGTGCTGTCTTTACTGAGCTAACCATTCCAGTTCTTTCAAAGTTCCTGACCTGGCACCAGCTGCCTCAAAGCGAAGAATGGATATCTAGTGCTCACAGCAGGAAAGCACTTAAAATCAATGAGATTCAAACATCAGTATATGCAGGACCCTCCTAGGCATAAGTTCAGATTCTAAACCAGAAGTCTGAATTGAGTCCCGCACTGTAAAGCCGGCATCTCAGAGAATTTCAAAGCAGATGGTGTAAGAACCATATTTTGAGAAACACTGCCCCGTTTTAGACACGAGGAAACTGAGGCCCAGCACAGGAAAGAGATTTGGCCCAGAACGCAAAATTGTCTGTCGGTGGTGAAGTCTCGAATCCAGGTCTCTTACTCTCAGCCCAACTCTGTTCACCGCGCTCCCCGGCCTCTGCTTCTCCACTCAGGGCAAACTCGTGAAATGCACTACCAGATGATACAGGCGGCCTCGCACGGGGGACAGAATGGGAATCAGTGCCCATGCCTCGAAAGGAGAGCTTGTGGGAGCTCTTCTCTTTCTCAAGGCCTCAGTTTCCCCAATCTGTAATCATGGGACGCAGAACCACAACGCCAGCCCGTCCTCTTTTCGGGGACCAGAGGCACCACCGGTCTTGCTGTCTCTGGGCCCCTGGGCTCAGATGTTGAAGCCCGTGTGTCCCGGGAAGGCGGACCCGGGTCTCCCGCCCCCGTCCCTAAACCTTGGCGGTCCCCGCCCCAACCCCAGCACCTCACATACCTGCCTCTGCGCAGTTAACGCCGTGGGGGGCCGCCCAGTCAGTTTTTCGGCTACACGGCCAATACTATCCCCGCGTCAATCTGTTGGGTAGGACCTCTGACCCCTCCTACGCGGACTCTAGTCACATGACGCGAAGCCGCCCCTCTCGGAGGGACTTCCGGCCCCAACCGGAAGAGGTTAATCTCCATGTCCTAAACTCTAAGGTTCCGCCTGCGGGCAGGAAGCGGAGGAACACTGGAGCTTTTTGGCAGCCTTTCAAAGAACTTGGGTTCGGGGCTCCTGAAAGAAAAAAACTGATTTCCGACCGGGCGCAGTGACTCCCACCTGTAATCCCAGCACTTTGGGAGGCCGAGGCAGGATGGATCACATGAGGTCAGGAGTTCGAGACCAGCCTGGCCAACATGGTGAAACCCCTCTGTACTAAAAATACAAAAATTAGCCGGTCGTGGTGGCGCACATCGGTAATCCCAGCTACTCGGGAGGCTGAGGCAGGAGAACCACTTGAACCCGGGAGGCGGAGATTGCAGTGAGCTGAGATCGCACCACTGCACTCTAGCCTGGGCGACAGAGCGAGACTCCGTCTCAAAAAGAAAAAAAGAAAGAGAAAGGAAGAAAACATTCCGGAAAGTACCAGATAAACTTGGAACATCTTGTTACACCAGAATATAAGGATGATGGTAATAAGAATCATGGGAATATGTCAAAGAACACAGGAGCTGTCTTTAAAGAGATCCCACTGGCCAAGTCAGGGCAATTTCAGAATCAAAATATGGAGTAATAGTAATACAGTATAACTAATTGAATAAAATAGTAATCCATGAGTCTTTACAGACATAAAGAAGTGAGTATATTAATGGGTGAAGGGAAAGTCTTCCTTTTAGTAGAATGCCAACTAATAAACTGTTGTAACCGAGTGAGTTAGAGAGAAATGCCACACTTTGAGACGAATTCAGAAGTCCTTTATTAGCCGGCGACCGAGAGACAGCTAAATTCAGGAGTCCTTTATTAGCCAGTGACCGAGAGACGGCTAACGCTCGAAATTCTCTCGGCCCCGAGGAAGGGGCTAGTTTTGTTTTTATACCGTGGTCTAAATAGGGGAGGGGGGAGTTTAGCTGAAGCAATTTTTACCCTGTCTCTACTAAAAATTTTACAGAAGCAGAACTGGCAAAAAGTTAAAAAATTAATTGGTTACAAAAGCAGTTACAAAAAAATAAACAGTTCCAGGTGCAGGGGCTTAAACTATCACAAAGAGAGAAATGCAGGGGCTTTGGGTGCCATCCAGGGAGCGCATCCCCAGGAGCTGCTGGTGCAGCTTGCCTCAGTATCTTATCAGTAAGTGCATTTCTGGACATGCTTTGAGTCAGTTTACTCTGGTTATGCTCTTAAGGGAGGGAGGTAAAGGGGCTGTAAGTGAAGGAACTAAAATGGAGTCTGTCTGGCTCTCTCAGCTAAGAGAGACCATCAGGTTAAAACAAGGTAGGGTATGGCAAAACATGGTGGAATTAGAAAATCAGTAATATGTGGTAGAACTATAGAAATGGGATGTTTAAAACAGTAAAAGTGTCTCCCACAAATTACCTATTGATTACAAAGGGAAAACGGTGATGTTACAGAGGTGTAACCTAGCAGAACAAACGGATCAAAGTGATCAAAGTTAACACCACTAGTTAGTGGGTCAGATCAAGGGCCTCCTAATAAAATGCACTGAGGATACATCTCTTCTGTGGTATTTCTGTCAGAAGTGCACCGTGCACATCTCATGAGGAAGCGCTAGAGAACCCCAAATGAAGGACACTCTCTACAAAATAATTCATTGTCATGAAAAACAGAAAAGCCGAGGAACTGTTCCAGTTTAAAGAAGTTAAAGAAGACTAAAGAGGCATGACAACAAAACATGGTGTGTGATTCTAAATAGAACCCTGGACTGGGGTGGTGGTGGTGGAATAGTTGTAATGGACAATATTGGGACAAGTAACGAAATTTGAATATGGATTGTGGATTAGCTGTTAATATTGTATCAAATCACATACTGATAGGTGATGGAGCTTGTGACTTGCACTCAAGCAGTCATTGGAGTTCTTGACAGCCATCTTCATTCATTCAACAAATATTATGAAATGCCTACAGTTACCCAGGAACTGTTAGGGATTGGACTTGAGTAGGAGGTGAACATAGTAGATAAAGGCCGGGCTCAGTGGCTCACGCCTGTAATACCAGCACTTTGGGAGGCCGAGGCAGGCAGATCAGCTGAGGTCAGGAGTTCAAGACCAGCCTGGCCAACATGGTGAAATCCCGTCTTTACTAAAAATACAAAAATTAGCTGGACATGGTGGCAGGTGCCTGTAATCCCAGCTACTTGGGAAGCTGAGGCTGGATAATTGCTTGAACCCAGGAGACAGAGGTTGCAGTGAGCCAGGATTGCGCCATTGTATTCCAGCCTGGGTGACAAGAGCAAAACTCCGTCACACACACAAAAAAGTAGATGAAATAAGCTCATAGATGAAATTCCTAGTCTGCCAGCCACCCTTCTCAAGTTCCTGTGATCAAGAAGTAATACAGGGGACGTTTCCAGTCACACAAACCTGGATTCGAAACCAGGCTCTAAAAGAAAAACAGCCCCTGATATTCAGGAGATGGTCTGGAAGTCACAAATAGACCTTAGTGTGTTCTCTTATTGAACATAAAAACTTCACAGAACAGCATCAAACAAGACCACTATGTGACCATGAGGGATCAAGACAATAACAAAACCACTCGAATCATGTCTGAACCCAGACAAAACATGAGCATTGTTCAAACTACAAAAATGGCCAAACATTTCTTTTCTTTTTTTTTTTTTTTGAGACGGAGTCTCGCTCTGTTGCCCAGGCTGGAGTGCAGTACCGTGATCTCGGCTCACTGCAACGTCTGCCTCCTGGGCTCATGCCATTCTCCCGCCTCAGCCTCCCGAGCAGCTGGGACTACAGGCGCCCGCCACCACACCCGGCTAATATTTTGTATTTTTAGTAGAGACGGGGTTTCACTGTGTTTGCCAGGATGGTCTCAATCTCCTAACCTCGTGATCCGCCCGCCTTGGCCTCCCAAAGTGCTGGGATTACAGGCATGAGCCACTGCACCCAGCCCCCTCCTTCTAAATAACGTTTGTCAGGGTATTCGCTGATAGACAGCATCCAATCCAGAAAACCTCATTTTCTTTTTTTTTTTTTTTTTTTTTTTGAGACAGAGTCTCGCTTAGTCGCCCAGGCTGGAGTGCAGTGGCGCGATTTCGGCTCACTGCAAGCTCTGCCTCCCGGGTTCACGCCATTCTCCTGCCTCAGCCTCCCGAGTAGCTGGGACTACAGGCGCCCGCCGCCTCGCCCGGCTAATTTTTTGCATTTTTAGTAGAGACGGGGTTTCACCATGTTAGCCAGGATGGTCTCGATCTCCTGACCTCGTGATCCGCCCGCCTCGGCCTCCCAAAGTGCTGGGATTACAGGTGTGAGCCACCGCGCCCGGCCGAAAACCTCATTTTCTTAAACCCTACTCCAAATCACCTAATGCAAGCCCAAATCCTATGTGTCTTTTGTAACACTTTGTTACTGAGATGTCCCCTTGTTTTGTTTGTTTGTTTTTGAGACAGAGTATCACTGTGTCATTCAGACTGGAGTGCAGTGGTGCAATCTCGGCTCACTGCAGCCTCTACCTCCTGGATTCAAGTGATTCTTCTGCCTCAGCTTCCCGCGTAGCTGGGATTACAGGTGCCCACCATCACACCCGGATAATTTTTGCATTTTTAGTAGGGACAGGGCTTCACCTTGTTGACCAGACTGATCTCGAACTGCTGACCTCAAGTGATCCTCCCACATTGGGCTTCTACAGTGCCGGGATTACAGATGTGAGCCACCAAGCCCAGCCGCCCTGTTGTTTTTCATGATTCATGTCCTCACACCCTTACCCCATAACAAGTGATAAACTCAATTTGTTTAACCACAGTTGTGTTCCAATTTCTTCCTACCTCAAAAGGTTGTTATGAGGATACTTGGAACAAGTTCAGTACAGAGTGAGCTTTCTCTATCAGTCAATCCATTATCTATTTTTTATTTAAAAAAAAAAACATGGTCTCGGCCGGGCGTGGTGGCTCAAGCCTGTAATCCCAGCACTTTGGGAGGCCGAGACCGGCAGATCACGAGGTCAGGAGATCGAGACCATCCTGGCTAACCCGGTGAAACCCCGTCTCTACTAAAAAATAGAAAAAACTAGCCGGGAGAGGTGGCGGGCGCCTGTAGTCCCAGCTACTCAGGAGGCTGAGGCAGGAGAATGGCGTAAACCCGGGAGGCGGAGCTTGCAGTGAGCCGAGATCACGCCACTGCACTCCAGCCTGGGCGACAGAGCGAGACTCCGTCTCAAAAAAAAACAAAAAACAAAAAACAAAACAAAACAAAAAACATGTTCTCAGTCTGTGGCCCAGACTGGAGTGCAGTGGCACACCATCCTGACTCACTGCAGCCTTCAACTCCCGGGCTCAAGTGGTCCTCCCACCTCAGTCTCCTGAATAACTGTGACTACAAGCACGCTCCACACCAGCTAATATTTTTAAATTTTTTGTAGAGACAGGGTCTCGCTGTTGCCCAGGCTGGTCTCGAACTCCTGACCTCAAGGGATCCTCCCAGTTTGGTCTCCCAAACTGTTGGGATTACAGGCATGAGCCACCTCACCCAATGCTTTCAATGTACTTTAAAAAAATTCTTTCTTTCTTTTTTTTTTTTTGAGATAGCACCTCACTCTGTCACTCAGACTGGAGTACAGTGATGCCATCTCACCTCACCTCAACCTCCACCTCCCTAGCTCAAGCGATTCTCCTGGCTCAGCCTCCTGAGTAGCTGGGATTACAGGTACATGCCACTATCACCCAGCTAATTTTTGTATTTTTAGTAGAGATGGGATTTCACCATGTTGGCCAGGTTGGTCTCGAACTCCTGACTTCAGGTGATCTGCCCTCCTCAGCCTCCCAAAGTGTTGGGATTACAGGCATGTGCCACCACATTGCCTCCTCAGCTTGCATTGTTTCTAGAAGAACCTGCACCATACCTTTATCTGTAGCCTTCACCCAGGTCTTAAGAAGCACGAAGTTTTAACTGTGGACACGGGATTTGGTGGAGCAGCAGTCACGACTGTGGGCATGAGTAGCAAGACTGCAGCAGCACATTGACTATAGAATGAAATGCATCCTACAGGAAGGCAGAATCTTCTTTGGCGCCTTTAAGGCGTTTGACAAGCATGTGAATTTGATCCTTTGCGATTGTGATGAGTTGAGAAAGATCAAGCCAAAGAATGTGAAGCAACCAGAGCTCAAAGAAAAGCACTTTTGGGGTCTGGCGTTGCTGCATGGGGAGAACTTGGTGTCCGTGACTGTGGACGGGCTACCCCACCAAGATACTGGCATTGCTCGGGTACCACTTGCTGGAGCTGCAGGAGGCCCTGGCGTTGTTAGGGCAGCTGGTAGAGGAGTATCAGCTGGTGTATCAATTTCCCAGGCTCCTGCTAGATTAGCAGGCCCTGTCCCAGAAGTTGAGGAACCATCCCAGCAGGTAATGACTCCACAGAGAAGAGCATTACTGGAGCCCCAACACAGTACCCACCAGGACTGGGGACTCCACCCCCACCTGTTGGCAGAGCAGCCCCACCTCCAGGCATTATGTTTCCTACACCTGGTATGAAACCACCCATGGGCCTACCAATTGGGCCTCCCCTTGCTGGAGGGATGCCAATAGGCATGCCCCCTCCAGGAATGAGACCCCCTCCACCAGGAACACATCCACCAAGACCCTAGGATACTGCTGGTCCATCTCAGTCACTTTTCCCCCTACAATGCATCTTGTGAAACTGTGTCCTGTTTGTGAGCTTTTTGTCCCTTTTTTCTGCATTAATCATAGCTAATAATAAATGCCTAAAGCAATTAAACTGTGGGAAAAAAGATATTGAAGCCATCAGCTTTCATTAAGATAAATTCATTGATTATATTCCTCTTTGCTCTTTTTGTTGGGTTCATAAGGTGGAAAAAATGGAAAAGAGTTCAACTTTTCCTTAGTCGGAATGAGGTCATTCTCATGGTCTTTTCTGGAAAGCAATAACCACATTCCTGAAACTTTAACATTAGGGAACCAACACTGTTTATTTCTTCATGTTCTTGTTATTTAAAACGTTCCCAAGAAGTAACAGAATTGAAACTACAAAACTTGGAAGCACTTCAGCTTCAAAAATATATCAAGTAGTATCTTCTCTGCTTTAGCACACTAAGGCACTTATAGTCCCTGGAAGCCCTGTTGGTGATGTTGGCATTTATCCTGCCAGAACCCAGCATAGATTTAATATTATTTGACGCCCACAACACATTGTGCTGAATAAAAAAATATTCATTCTGGTGGGGAATAATTTTAAAAATATACATTTTCTGATTTCTTCCTCTGCTTGCTCATGAGTCCCCCTGCCTCCTCCCCTTCTTTGCCTTTACTCCTCTAATAATAACAGTAACTAATATTTATTGAATGTTTATAATATGCTGCATACTGTGCCAAGGGCTTTATGCAATTTAACCCTCACCCCAGGATTGTGAAGGAAGTCTTATTACAGATGAGACGCTAGAGGACCAGAGAAGTTAAGCAACATGCCCAAGGCCACACAGCTGGTAAGAATCAGGCCCCAAATTGGAATCTGCTCTCAAAACCTGCTCCTGTTGAAATGTTGCTTCACCACCCTGGCACAAAGAGTAGGGTCTGTGAAGGGATGGAGGGAGGGATACGCTGGCAGGGAAGGAAGGGCTTGGGATAGTGGGTGGGCCTGGTGGGAGTGGAAGACCATTCAGAGACATTTAGACCCTCTCCAGAGGGCAGAGGGAAGGGGTGGAGATTAGGAACACAACCCAAATAGAAGGCCCCTGTAGAACCTCAGGGGGAGCCACAAGTTTGGGGGACCAGGAAGGTTGAAGAGTGGGTAAATTAGGCCAGGCGCGGTGGCTCATGCCTGTAATCCTAGCACTTTGGGAGGCTGAGGCAGGCCAATCACCTGAGGTCAGGAATTCGAGACCAGCCTGGCTAACATAGTGAAACCCTGTCTCTACTAAAAGTACAAAAATTAGCCGGGCATGGTGGCGGGTGCCTGTAATCCCAGCTACTTGGGAGGCTGAGGTAAGACAATCGCTTGAGCTGGGGAGGTAGAGGTTGCAGTGAGCCGAGATCACGCCATTGCACTCCAGCCTGGGCGACAAGAGTGAAACTCTGTCTCAGAAAAAAAACAAAAAACAAAACAAAACAAAACAAAAACAACCAGGGCCGGGTGTGGTGGCTCACGCCTGTAATCCCAGCACTTTGGGAGGCTGAGATGGGCGGATCACAAGGTCAGGAGATCGAGACCATCCTGGCTAACACGGTGAAACCCTGTCTCTACTAAAAATACAAAAAATTAGCCAGGTGTGGTGGCGGGCGCCTGTAGTCCCAGCTACTGGGGAGGCTGAGGCAGGAGAATGGCATGAACCCGGGAGGTGGAGCTTGCAGTGAGCGGAGATTGCACCACTGCACTCCAGCCTGGGCGACAGAGTGAGACTCTGTCTCAAAAAAAAAAAACAAAAAAACAACCAAAGAGTGGGTAAATTATAAGGTGGGAGAAGGGCATGATTAAGGACAGCGCCACAGGTGTTTACTTGCCAAGTGAAGAGAGGCAAGAAGTCTGGGAGATCTTCTGGCCCATGCGATCTTTTTTTTTTTTTTTTTTTTTTTTTTTTTTTTTTTTTTAACAAAGTCTGCCTCTGTCACCCAGGCTGGAGTACAGTGGCACGATCTTGGCTCATTGCAACCTCTGCCTCCTGGGTTCAAGTGATTCTCGTGCCTCGGCCTCCCGAGTAGCTGGAATTAGGCAGACACTCACCACTACACCCAGCTAATTTTTTGTATTTTTAGTAGAGATGGGTGTTCACCACGTTGCCCAGGTGGTCTCGAACTCCTGAGCTCAGGCAATCTGCCTGCCTCGGCCTCCCAAAGTACTAGAATTATAGGCATGAGCCAGCCCTATTTGATCTTTTAGGACTCACAGGTCCCTGCCCTTCTCGGGGACCAATTTTATCATCTGTTCAATGCAAGGAGAGAGAGAGGATTCCAGCATCCCAGGGAGCACCAGCTCTGGTAGGTGGTGAGGAGGTAGCATCATTTTCTCCTCGAGTCTCCTCGCCTGACATGGGGGAGAAGGTTCCCTGGACCTGGCCAGTTCACTGCCCCTACCCCACATTAGTCTCTCCTCATAGGTACAGGAGGCTGAGAGAGGAAGACCATGTCTGCAGACAGAAGTGAGAATAAGCCAGAGAAAGTACTCCCTGATTCTCCTAAATCCCAGTGCTTCCACAGAGGAGTGGCCAGGTTAGGAGCATGGCCTCATTAGTCCCCAGATCTGGAGCAAATAGGCAAATCTTTGCTGTGTGCCCTCAGACAGGCCACCCACCCCTGGGCCTCAGGCTCCTCTCATTCTCTGTGTATGGGTGCTAGGGTCACGTTGAAGCCCACTGCACCCCTGCCGTCAAGCTCCCTGCCCCAGGACAGCTCAGGGTCCATTTATTCTGTCTCCTACTGGGGCTTGGCCCAGGGCTCTGCCCTCACGGTGGACCTGATGTTCAGGAGCAGAGTGAACCAGCTTGACCTTTCAGATTCAGGTCTGATAGTGATAGTATTTTTTGTTTAGATACGTGGCCACCAGCTAGTATCTGAGCCGTATTCTGGGATCTTCTGAGACCTAGGTCAGCAGGACTCTATTCTTGGGAATTAGGCTCTTTCCAGAGGATTCTAGGATATTCCTAGCAAAGATGAGGCATGGCCAAAAGTTCGGGAAGCTGGCCAGGAACAGCAGTTCACATCTGTAATATAAACATTTTGGGAGACCAACAAGGGACAATTACTTAAGGCTAAGAGTTCAAACCAGGCCAGGCAATGTAGCAAGACCCTGTCTCTACAAATAAAACTTTAGCTGGGCATGGTGGCATTCACCTGTAGTCCCAGCTACTGAGAAGGCTGAGGTGGGAAGATGACTTGAGCCCACGAGCTTCAGGCTGCAATGAGCTATGATCATGCCGTTACATTTCAGCCTGTGTGACAAAGTCAGACCTTTTCTCTGAGAAAAACAAAAACAAAAACAAAAAAAACCACCACCACCAAGAAAAAACTCTGGAAACCAGGAAAAGAAATACTAGTGAAGAGAAGGAGAATATGAAAAGGCACTGAGAAATTATGGAATTATGGGATCCTGGGTAGTGTGAAGAGGGAGGGAGGTGGGGTACTCATTGGACAGTGGAGCTGCCTTACACATCTGGGAGACTGAAGGAAGGGCAGATGTTTGCTCTGGGCCTAGTATGTGCCAGGTATTATGGGCAGGTCCTTCCCTTTTTTTTTTTTTTTTTTTTTTTTTTTTGAGACAGGGTCTCACTCTATCACCCAGGCTGGAGGAGGGCAGTGGTGCGATTTCGGCTCACTGCAGTCTCAACCTCCCTAGGCTCAGGTGCTCCTCCAACCTCAGCCTCCTGGGTAGTTGGAACTACAGGCATGTGCCACCATGCCCAGCTAATTTTTATATTTTTTGTAAAGACAGCATCTTGCCATGTTGTCCAGGCTGGTCTTGAACTTCTGGGCTCAAGCAACCTGCCTGCCTTGGCCTCCCAGAGTGCTGAAGTTATAGCTGTGAGCCACTGTGCCTGGCCGGGAGGTCCTTTTCTTGTTTTCTTTGTTTTTGAGATGAAATCTCACTCTGTTGCCCAGGCTGGAGTGCAGTGGTACAATCTCCGCTCACTACAACCTCTGCCTCCCGAGTTCAAGTGATTCTCCTGTCTCAGCCTACTGAGCAGCTGGGATTACAGGCGCGCCACACCACGCCCAGCTAATTCTTTTGTATTTTTAGTAGACACAGGGTTTCACCATGTCGGTCAGGCTGGTCTCAAACTCCTAGAGGTCCTTTTCTCATACTTTTCTCAGTGAGTCCTTTTTAACAGTTCATTGAGGAAATAATTATTTGTGGCCACTTTACAGAGGAGGAAGCTGAAGTTCAGAGAGGTGAGGAAATGTGACCAAGGTCACACAACAAGGAAACAGAGCCAAATTCAGTGCCTCTAAGTCCAGAAGGATGAACTAGAAGTAGAGTTGCCAGATAAAATACAGGATTGCCCAATTAAATTTGAAGTTCACATAAACATCAAATTTTTAAAAATATAAATATGTCCCAAATATCACCCGGGACATACTTCCATTTAAAAATTATTACGCTGGGTGTGGTGGCTCATGCCTGTAATCCCAACACTTTGGGAAGCCAAGGCAGGAGGATCGCTTGAAGCCAGGAGTTTGAAACTAGCTTGGGCCACATAGTGAGACCCCATCTCTACTAAAAGTTTTAAAAATTAGCCAGGCATGGTGGTGCATGCCTATCGTCCCAGTTACTCAGGAGGCTGAAGTGGGAGGATCACTTGAGCCCAGGAATTCAAGGCTGCAGTGAGCCATGATTGTGCCACTGCGCTCCAGTCTGGGCAACAAAGCAAGATCTTGTCTCAAAAAAAAAAAAAAAAAAAAAAAAATTATATGTTGTTTATCTAAAATTCAGAATTACCTTGATGACTTTTCTTTTTTGCTAAATCTTTGGTAGAGGGAATGCCTACACCTTGACAGCATAAAAGGGCAGAGCCTAGGACTGTGGGGTCTGGGAGAGACGTGAGAGCGACATCGCGACCCCTTCTCAGGCCTTGAGGAGGAGGCCCAGGCACTAGCACCAGGTCACCAGGGTCTACACAAACCAAGGTCTACATAGCTCCCAGACAGGTGTCTAGAAACTTTCCCAGGGCCTAGGGCAATGAAGACTTAAAGGGACAATGGCCCTCAGACTCTCCCCAACCCTGTACCACATTTATTCACCCTCCCCCATACCAAGAAATTGCCCTATCCTTTGTCCATCCATGTTCAGGCCAAAAACCTGGGAATCATTCTTGTTTCCCCAGTACTACATGTAGAGCTGTGCTATCCAAAACAGTGGTCTTTAGCCTCATGTGGCTGAGTGCTTGAAGTGGAATCCAAATTGAAATGCACAATAAGTGTAAATAAAATACACACAGGATATCAAAAACTTGGTACCAAAAAAGGGTGTAAAATGGCTTGTTAATAATTTTTAAAAATAGTGATTACATATTGAAATATTTTACACATTGGATCACATAAAGTGTATTATTAATCTTTTTTTTGAGACCAAGTCTCACTCTGTCATCCAGACTGGAGTGCAGTGGCGGGATGGATCAAAGCTCACCTCAGCCTGAACTCCTGGGCTCATACTGATCCTCCCACCTCAGCCACCAGGGGCGTGCCACCAGGCCCAGCTCATAAAATGTCTTATTAAAATTACTTTCACCTGTTTCTTTTATGTTCTTGATGGCTAGAAAATTTCAGATTACATTTGTGGCTAGCATTGGAATTCTGTTGACCAGTGTGGGTATAGACATGGTCTGATTTGTTCATCTGTAAAATAGGCTTGGAGAGGTGGAGTCATTGGCTAATAGTCACACCGTGGCAGAGTGGGATGGGAAATCAGGTTATTTTGAACCCTGAGCCCGTGGCTCCCCGTCAGTCCCCGGGGCTGACATTTGACCTCTTCCAGAATCATATACCGTCTTGAAACCACAACCAGCCCTCAGTGGAGACCTAAGGTATGCTCGCCCATCCTAGTGTGGGGACTTAGGGCTGGGGGTGGGGGCGGGGGCTTCCTGGATGAGATTGTAACCCCCCAACAAATTCACCTTGCCTGCTGCCTAGACAGAGCCAATTTATCAAGACAGGGGAATTGGAACGGGGAAAGAGTGATTCACACAGAGCCGGCTGTGGGGGAGATCCGAGTTTTATTGTCAGTCAAATCAGTCTCCCAGAGCATTTGGGGATCAGAGTTTTTGAAGATAATTTGTAGAGGCTTGGGAAGTGGGGCATGCTGACTGGTCAGGTTGGAGATGGAATCACAGGGGGCCGAAGGGAGTTTTTCTTGCTGTCTTCTGTTCCTGGGTGGGATGGCAGAACTGGGTGAGCCACATTACCGGTCTGGGTGGTGTCAGCTGATCCATCCACTTCAGGGTCTGCAAAATACCTTAAGCACTGCTCTTAGGTTTTACAATAGTGATGTTATCCCCAGGAGCAATTTGGGGAGGTTCAGACTCTTGGAGCCAGAGGCTGCATGACCCTAAACTGTAATTTCTAATCTTGTAGCTCATCTGTTAGTCTTGCAAAAACAGACTGGTCCCCACCAGGCAAGAAAGGGGTCTTTTTGGAAAAGTGCTATTACCAATTTGGTTTCAGAGTCAAACGATTAACTGAATTCCTTCCCAAAATTAGTTTGGCTTGTGTCCAGGAATGAACAAGGACAGCTTAAAGGTTAGAAGCAAGATGGAGTCAGTTAGGTCTGATTTCTTTCACTGTCATGATTTCCTCATTTACAGTTTTTGCAAAGGTGGTTTCAGGATGGCTAAGCCAACATCTCAAGGATGAGTAAGATCAAGCCAGGTAAAGGAGGGGGAAAAGTGTTTTAGGCAAAGGGAACAGCATGTGCAAAGCCTCTTAGAGAGCGTGTTAATTGAGGATATTAATGTAGTTCTGTGTGGTTAGAACAGAGATGTGGGGAGTAGGTGAGGTCAGCTGGGCTCAGATCCTGCAGCGCCCACCAGGCTTCAACATGAGGGCCAGAGAGGTCAGAAGACAGATATAGACAGTGGAGAGACCTGGCTATGTTTGTGTTTTAGAAAGATTGGGCCTGCTACCGTTTGGAGAACCCCTGTTCCAAGATATAAAATGGAGAACCAGAGAAGAAAAGGGTTTGTTCAGGGTCATAGAGCGAATCAGAGGGGGTAGGGCCTGGCCAAGAAGGACTTGGCGGGCAGGCACAATGGACCAGGAAAGGGGCAAAGGCAGCCTTGTTCAGGAGTCTCAAGGAGGCACGGGCACAGGGTGTCCACTAGGTGACAGCAGAGGCTGGTCCAAACTCCAGGGGCTTCCGGCAGTACCCACCCTGCTTTTCCACAAGCCTTCCTCTTTCCATTTCCCTGGTCTGGGCATCAGAGGGCCTCTCTCCTAACCCTCTTCTCCAGACCCCAGAGCAGCAAGGAGAGCCCTGGGTGTCAGGAGGCTCAGAGACTAGCCCTAGCTCCATTTCCCCTCTGCCATTGACATTGGGCAAATTCACAGATAAAAAATTGCTTGAGAACTTGAGTCTTTGGCTGTAGAAATGGAAGTGGCATTATTAGTCTACCAGGATCCACATTCTTTTTTTTTTTTTTTTTTTTTTTT
>NC_037678.1:19348524-19429385 GCF_003255815.1 Theropithecus gelada
TTTTTTGAGACGGAGTCTCGCTCTGTCGCCCAGGCTGGAGTGCAGTGGCGCAATCTCGGCTCACTGCAAGCTCCGCCTCCCGGGCTTACGCCATTCTCCTGCCTCAGCCTCCTGAGTAGCTGGGACCACAGGCGCCCGCCACCTCGCCCGGCTAGTTTTTTCTATTTTTTAGTAGAGACGGGGTTTCACCGTGTTCGCCAGGATGGTCTCGATCTCCTGACCTCGTGATCCGCCCGTCTCGGCCTCCCAAAGTGCTGGGATTACAGGCTTGAGCCACCGCGCCCGGCCCAGGATCCACATTCTATAGTTAGATCTCCTGCTGAGCCTCTTGATCCTCCTTTAATGCTCCTTGTCCACCCACCCTCTTCATTCTATCTTGTGAGTTAGACTCCCAGAGACTCTCCAGGGCCCCAAGGCCCAGGCCAGCCCCAAGAGGGAAGGAAGGGATATAAGCTAAATTCTCTGAGTTAGAGCCAACACAAACAGCCCATGTTTAAACCTCAGCCAAGGGGCCTTGCGTAGAACAAAAGAGTGGATGTGTCGCAAGAGCTTTGGGCAAATGTGATCTCCTCCTGGGGCCTCCATTGTGAAATGAGGTGAAGAGTTCCTGGGTGTTTTCACTTCACTCCTGCTGGGCAGGGTTACCAGGTATAGTAAACAAAAACACAGGATGTGCAGTTAAATTAGAATTTCAGGTAACTAAAAAAATAATTGCAGCTAGGCGCGGTGGCTCATGCCTGTAATCCCAGCACTTTGGGCGGCCGAGGCAGGCAGATCACTTGAGGTCAGGAGTTCAAGACCAGCCTGGCCAACATGGTGAAACCCCATCTCTACTAAAAATACAAAAATTAGGTGGGCGTGGTGGCGGGAGCCTGTAATCCAAGCTACTTGGGAGGCTGAGGCAAGAGAATCGCTTAAACCCAGGAGGTGGAGGTTGCAGTGAGCTGAGATTGTGCCACTGCACTCCAGCCTAGGCAACAGAGCAAACTCCATCTCCACTAAAAATACAAAAATTAGTCGGGTATGGTGGCACACGCCTGTAATCCCAGCTACTCGGGAGGCTGAACAGGAGAATTGCTTGAACTTGGGAGGTGGAGGTTGCAGTGAGCTGAGATCATGCCACTGCACTCCAGCCTGGGTGACAGAGCAAGGACTCCATCTCAAAAAAACAAAAAAAAATTAAAATCATTTGTCCAAAAACTTGTACATGAATGTTCGTAGTAGCATTATTCATAATAGCCAAAGAGTGGAAACAACCCAAATGTCCACCAGCTGATGAATGGATAAACAAAATGTGGTATATCCATACAATGGAAAATTATCCAGTCATAAAAAGGAATGAAGTACAAATAGATGCTACAACCACAGATGAACCTTGGAAACATGCTAAATGAAAAGTGGCAATCACAAAAGACCACACATTGTACACTTCTTTAGATATGAAATGTATAGAATATGCAACTCTATAGAGACATAAAGTAGATTAGTGGTTTATAGGGGATGGGGGGAGAGAGGAAGGCAGAGTGACTTACAGGATTTCCTTTTGGGATGATGAAAATGTTCTGAAATTAGATAGTGGTGATGGTTGCACAACTATGGATATACTAAAAAACATTGAACTGTATACTTTAAATGGATGCACTGTATGGTATGTGAATTGCGTCTCAAAAGTTCTGTTACCAAAAAAAAAAGTCAGATGGGGCTGTACTTATCTGAAGGCTTGACTGGGGCTTAAGGGTCTGCTTCCAAGTAGCTCACTCACAAGGATGTTAACAGCTTCAATTCCTCCCTCACCACATGGGCATCTTCATAGGGCTGCTTGAATGTCCTTTTTGTTTTTTGTTTTGTTTTTCTTTTGCCTTGCTTTTGAGGCAGTGAGATCCTGCAACTCTGTTGCAGTTGGAGTGCAGTGGTACAATCATGGTTCCCTGGAGCTTTAACCTCCAGGGCACAAGCTATCCTCCCATCTCAGCCTCCCAAATAGCTGGACCACAGGTGTGTGCCACTATGCCCAGCTAATTGTTTTCTTTCGTTGTTTTTTTGTTTTTTTTTTTTGTTTGTTTGTTTGTTTTTTTGAGACGGGGTCTTGCCATGTTAGTCAGGCTGGTTTCAAACTCCTGGTCTCAAGCAACCCTCCTGCCTCAGCCTCCCAAAGTGTCGGGATTACAGGTGTAAGCCACCACACCTGGTCCTGCTTGAATGTCTTTGTGACATGTCAGCTGGCTTCCACAGAGTCATCCAGGAAGAAGAGCAAGAAGTCAGGCACAATGCCTGTTATGACTTAGTCTCAGAAGTTACCTCACTTCCACCACATTTTATTTGTTAGAAGCAAGTCACTAAATATAGCTCATACTCAAGGTAGGGGAATTAGGCTCCACCGTTTGAAAGGAGGAGTATCAAAGAATTTCTGCACATCTTTTTAAACCACCACAGCTTCTAATGTTGCTCTGTGACCTAGAATGATTTCTGTATTGTCCCTGACTCCCCATCTCTCTCTGTCTCTCTTTTATTCTAGTTTAATATGCTATTGAATTGAATAATGTGTTTCTTCCCATCTACTGAGATGTTTAGTTTTAGACACAAGTTGCATCTCATTCTTTGTTCCCTCAACTTAGGGCTGGGCTTCGTTGATGGCAGGTATGCTAGAGGCTGAACTACCTGGAAATCTTACAGGCATGGTCCTATAGCCATAGATTTGTACTCCATAACCCTAGGATCTCCTGGAAGAAGACTGCCTTCTGGGCTTCCTCCCCAGAGGCCTGACTCTGTCTTACTGGGTTTCCTCTCCTGGTCTGCAGTGGGGACTGCCCCAGCAAATGGGTAGGTACTTTCCCAGATGTGGCAGCAGTCTTCTAACAACCTCCAGTCGCAGCACCATCAGGATCTGCAGAGCAGAAGCCACTGTCTTCCTGGGAAGCCCCCCAGCCAAAGTCTGGTCACAGCTGGGACACTAGGGCTTGGCCATTTCTGCCCAACTGTGACTCTTCTACAGGCAGTCTTTGCACCAGAGCTCCCTGTTGGCTGGCTGAGACTTTTTCAGAATGGCACTGCAACATGAGGCTCTTCTCAACCAACCCTCCTTCCCCTCTCTTCCCATAGATGTCAGATCTGAAACATGGTCGGAAGGCTTTCCCTGCCCAGTCCTGCTTCTTCCCCCTTTATCTTTCATAGACATTTCCTCTGATAAATCTCTTGCACCTCTAACTCTAGCTTGGCAGCAGTTTCCTAGAGGACCCAGCTGACACCCAGGCCCTGGCCCCTCTCTGTGGCTGCCAGATCCCAGTTCCCCGGGGACATGAATTCCCTCTCCACCCCTTCTGACTGCTCTATTCCCTCTCCCTTCCTCTCTCTTTCACAGGCTGTGTCCAGAGTCTCAACCTGTGCCTGGTACATAGTAGACTCAGTAACTACTTGTTTTTGAATGAACACAGAATACTCTGGAGCTAGGCACAGCCCGCCCCATTCTCCTGGCATAGAGAGCCACAGAGAGGCCCCTGGGTAAGGCTGGGAGTGCCAGCTCTATGGGGCAGAGGGAAGGCACCCTTCAGGCCACTGGGGAAGGAAGGCCTGAAGCTGGGAGGCTGTGGGAGAGCCAAGAGTCTCCCAGGCCCCAGAGAGGCCCTCCCCACACGCCAGGGGAAGTTGAAGCTGGCTTCTCTCTGGATCTGCTGGGTGAGCCACTCCTCTTCTTGGGCCTTACTCCACACCTCTCAACTATGGGATGAGAAGCCCCACCCTGCCTGTCTCCCCAGGGAGGGGCAGGGGTAGTGAGCTTCAGGTGAAGTCATGTCTGGGAAAACGTGAATGGGAAAGGGCAGGGCACATGGGGTTAGGGGGTTTGCCCTCTGTGTTCCTGGGCCTGGGGTCACGGTGTGGAGGGGACAGAGCAGAGAAAGGAAGAAGAGAGAAGAATTAGGGGAGAGAGAGAGAGGTGGAAACACAGAAGGAGAGAGGGAGAGAGACCCAGACACAGACACACGGACACACAGAGAGGGAAACAAAAGACAGAAGAAAACATGAGAGACAGAGAGGAAGGAAATGAGAGCTAGAGGAGGCGGTGAGAGGAAAAAAGGAGAGAAACCAAAAGACAATGAAACAGAAAGAGGAAAACTGAGAGACGGGGGAGGAAATGAGGGAGGGAAAGAGAGAAATTAAGAAAGCAATGTGAAAGACTGGGTGCGGTGGCTCATGCCTGTAATCCCAGCACTTTGGGAGGCCGAGGCGGGCGGATCACAAAGTCAGGAGTTCAAGACCAGCCTTGCCAACATGGTGAAACTCCATCTCTACTAAAAATACAAAAATTATCCAGGTGTGGTGGTGGGCGCCTGTAATCCCAGCTACTTGGGAGGCTGAGGCAGGAGAATCGCTTGAACCCAGGAGGCAGAGGTTGCAGTGAGCCAAGATTGAGCCCTTACACCCCAGCCTGGGTGACAGAGCATGACTGTGTCTCAGAAGAAAAAAAAAAAAAAAAAAAAGCAATGGGAAAAAGAGGTAAAGAGAGAGAGAAGCACAGAGAGATACTCATAGAGATGGAAGGGCAGAAACATGAGAAAGAGAAATAGGGAGGTAAGAAGGCACAGAGAGAGAGAGAGGCGAGGGAGAATGAAGCAGAATGGGACAATGAAAAACTGTAAAGAGAGACAGAGGAGAGAGAGACAGAAAAAAATGGAGAGAAAATCAGATGGAGAGTTAGAGAGGGAGACAGAAACATGGAGAGAATAGACTTGGAGGAGGTAGAAAAAAATGAGAATCAAAGCCAGAGAGAGAAAGAGACCAAGAGACAGAGGGATGGGAGAGAAGCCAAAAAAGAGACAATGCGTGCTGGGGACGGATGGCGAGAGACAGGGATAGACGATCACACAGGGAGGAAGCCGGGAGGCTTCCTGGAAGGCAGGACCCCTCCTTCTCTCATGAACCCCCACCCCTACTCCCCATTGGCTCCTACTGCACCCTGCCCTACCCAGACAGGTGGAGAGCCAGAGAAAAGCCTCAGACCCCCTTCCATCTGCAGGACCCAGGCCTTCCTGTCTTGCTGGTTTGGGCCCTCTGCTCCGGGGCCTCTGAGGGACACCCAGGTGGCAGGCAGGATTCTGAGCCTGTCTTGTGGCTGACTGACATGTCTCTGGGTGGAATCTGGACAGAAAGCTCAGTGACACCTTCCCTCAAGGCCTGGGCAAGCTCCAGCCTGCTGCTCTTTGGGACCCAGACTGGAAAAGACCTCAAAGGTCAACTCCACTGTACTTCTCACTGTACAGAGGGGGAAACTGAGTCCCAGAAAGGGACAGGGACAAGCCTGGAGTGGCCCAGGCAGGTAGAGTCCTGGCCACTCTTCCCACAGTTGCCATCTAGCCCGAGCTGTCAGATATCACAGATGCTGTGGCTCCAAAATCTTGGGACTTGCTTTCTCCTGAGTAAATGGCTTCCTGGCCAGGGGTATCCTGAGGCTTTAGTGATGGTGTTTTGGGTGCCAGGAACTGTGCTGGGAATCTAACCCAACATCCTGTGAAGTGACTACTGTGATTATGCCCATGATACAGATGAGGAAACTAAGACTCAGAGAAATTAAGATTTCCAAGCCTAGGGTCAGTGCGGAAACCCAAGCTGGATCTGTATGACCTCGAAAGCTGGGCTCCTGGTGTCACACCTCCCAGCTTCCCCAGGTGATGGGCAGGGAAGCGCTCAGCAATGTGGAAAAGGAGGCAGAGGTGGGTGGCAGTTCCTATGATGGGAGGAAGTCTCAGCATGATGGGTTTTCAAACATCAGAACTCTTTGCAGAGGGACTCACCTTTGTTCAGCTACATCCTTGCCCTTGGGGATCCCAAGTCTACCTTCTCTGCCACCAGTCACTGTGCTCCACACCCCCTTTCTCAGCCTCTGGGGAGAAGGGGCTTGGTCCCTGGACTACCCCTACCCTCTTTCCCTTCTCTTCATTGTTCCTAACTAGACCCTTTGAGCCACAGGCCCAGGCTGGTTCTGAAACTACAGAGATGGACCTGCCAATCCTGCAGCCCCCTTCCACCTCTGCCACACAGTGAGCTCCCCTTCCCCAGCTCTGCCCCTGGCTTTACCTCACTGGGGCTCATCCCCTGGAAGAGACTCAGATGGAACCTGGGGCAGGGGGAGGTTGGAGAAGCAGCAGGCTAATGGGCAGATAGATGACAGACAAGTCACTGTCCTGGTCAGCCCTGACTCCCAGGCAGACCCCCAAGAACTACACTCCCATCCTCTAAGCCCTCCTCAGCTGAAGCCTGTCCCCTGAGGTTTTCCCACCCTCACTGCACCTCGGTTTCTTCATCTGCACTATGGGTGTAAACACCCTGGCCTTACTAGATGGTTGGAAGCTGGGCTTTGGGACCCAGGAACAAGCCCTGGGTATAGCCCCTTCCTGATGGAGAGAATCCTGTCTCATGAGGCACACATGATGCCTGCTGTGTCCCCCAGGTGGCCAGCAATGGAGGTGGCCACAGACATATACCGTGGGCCACTCTCTGCCACTCTGGGGACCATAGTTCCTTCAAATCCAGAGCATCAGCCCTGCTCTATGCGGCTCTCAAGGCCTGTTCCCGCTGTGTCTCCCCCAGTTATCAGACCAGGAGGGTTGCTGCAAGGCTAGGCCCATGCTTGGAGTCCTAAGAAGTGGGGAGCCCTGGGGCCCTGTCCCCTGAGTATGCCTTTCTAAGAACCAGGACTTGGCAGGGGAGCACCTCAGGTGGCACTCCCTTTCCCAGAAGCCTTGGGAGCTCCCAGAGTGGTAGCTTCAGAGCCCCAGCCCTGCCCTCACCTCCTTCACCCAGCTCTGGCAGAGGCCCATGGCCCCCTGCCAACCTGATGGAGGTGGGTGTGGCAGCCACGACAGTGGTAAGGGTGACAAGGGTGGGTTCTAGGGGACTCCCCCAAGCTCCTGAACCCTTTTCCTTCCCTTCAAGGAGATGCGAAAGCCCCCACCTGGTCCCCATCCCACAGCTTAAGGCTTTGGCTCCCACAGTCCCCATCCAGGCAGGGCTGGCAGCAGGTGACTGGATAGCGCTGGGAAGGGCAGGCAGAATGGGGGCGTGGGCCCTGGCAAGTGCACTCCTCAGCCAATCAGCATCCTGCCCGGCCGGTAGATTCGGTTACAAGCCCAAGATCACCCCATACTCCAGCCTCTTTCCTCCTCCTCCAGCAGCTCCATTCATTGGTCCCGCAGCACCGGGCCTGCTGGGTTCCGCTTCCGTTCCACTGCTCAGCTGCCGCCTCGTGGGGCCACCAAGGGCAGGCATCCCAGGGGCTTTGTCTGACTGGACTGGGCCAGTGCAGAATGGGGGTTCTAGAAGGGCTGTTCGGGATGCTGGGCTTCCTGGGGGTGGCCCTGGGGGGCTCCCCTGCCCTCCACTGGTACAGGACCTCCTGCCACTTGACCAAGCCCATCCCTGGCAACCCACTGGGGTCCCTGAGCTTCCTGGCCAAGGATGCTCAGGGACTGACCCTGATCCATGCCCGCTGGGATGCGCATAGGAGGCTGCAGGCATGTAGCTGGGAAGATGAGCCGGAGCTCACTGCAGCCTACGGTGCCCTCTGTTCTCATGACACTGCCCGGAGCTCCTTCATCCACGCCCCTGGACCTGAGCTGCAGAGAGCACTGGCCACTCTTCCGAGTCAGTGGGAGGCATGCCGAGGGCCTGAGGAGAGTCCAGCAGGGGCTAGGAAGAAGCGAGCAGCAGGGCAGAGTGGAGTCCCTGGTGGAGGGCACCAGCGAGAGAAGAGAGGATGGACCATGCCTGGCACACTGTGGTGTGGAGTTGGAGACTCTGCTGGGAACTCCTCAGAGCTGGGTGAGCCATAAGGGGTGTGTGGGCTGGGGGTTCTGATCAGGGAAGCAAGGTTTCTTTAGCCCCAGCCCTTACTCTCTTAGGCTGTGTGTCCATGGGAGAGTGACTTGACCATGGTGAACCCCAATTTCCTTATCTATAAAGTGAGGGTAATCACAAATCTCCTCATGGGGTGCTTAAATGAGGTCATGGTTGGGGAAGGTCTTATTCAAACCTGGGAGTCCTCATTAAATACCATCCAAGGGACTGGGCAGACTGGGGGAGCATCCAGGCTCAACTGAGCCAAAAAGCCATTACCCTGGAGGAGGCTTCGTGGGCACGGGGTTCCCAGTGGAATGGATGCTGAGACCAAAGGCCTGGCTTCAAATCCCAACTCAGCACATACAAGCTGAGCAAGTCACTTCCCCTCTCTGAGCCTGTTTCCTCACCTGTAAAGGTGATACCTCCCTTTCAGGGCTGGCTGTGAGCCTGGATATGGGAAGTGCCAGGCATGTGGAAAATGCTTAGTAAAGAGTGCTATTGCTTAGATGGTAATAAACATAGACGAATTTCTTACACTTTCAGTACAGATGTCTGTGCATTTGTGTGCAGGGTTGGGGGAGGACGTGGCACCTGAGTCAGAGCAGGTTGGCATCCTGGCAACACCTCCTTGTGCCAATGAGAAAGGTTGCACCCTGCCTGTTTGCCATTTCGTCATACACACATTCATAATTTTGGATTTTATTTGGGGCGCGGGCTTGGGAACTCTGGAGGCAGACTCCAGTTCCCCTGAGGAAGACCTTTCCATGTATTTATGGGTGGCCTGCCTGGCATTTAGAGTTGCCCAACAGGGGCTGCAGCTTGGGTTCTCTTTTCCAACTTTGAAACTCTGAGAGTCCCACAGAAGGGAGAGTGACTGGTCTGAGGACCCCCATGGCATTTGTGTCAGGGCTGGGATGAGAACCAGGTCTCTACCCTCTTGCTACCAGGGGAGCATAGCTGGTGCGTGATGCTTAGGACCCTGCTGAGCTGGTGCCCCCTCCCCTCCCTGCAGGGGTCTTCCAGGGACCTGATCTCTGTTGCCGGGAACATGACCGCTGCCCACAGAACATCTCACCCTTGCAGCACAACTACGGCATCCGAAACTACCGATTCCACACCATCTCCCACTGTGACTGTGACACCAGGTTGGTGGCAGGCAGCGAGGGCCCAGAGCTCAGGGACAGGGCAGAGTTACCCAGTCCCTGGGTAACTAGACATTGGGATTGCAGAGGATCTTAAAGGTCAGCCAGCTTGGACCCCACAGTGCAGGTAGGAAAGCTGAGGCCAGAGAGAAGGGACACTTGGACCCCAAACCACCCAGCTGGTAGTGGCAGGGTGGGCTGGGGGAGGAGTCAGACAGCCCTCCATGCCCCACGGTCCTGAGTATCTGCTCTGGGCAGGTTCCAGCAATGCCTGCAGAACCAGCGCGACTCCATCTCCGACATCGTGGGCGTGGCCTTCTTCAACGTGCTGGAGATCCCCTGCTTTGTGCTGGAGGAGCAGGAGGCGTGTGTGGCGTGGTACTGGTGGGGCGGGTATGTGGCCACCCCCTTGAGTCTCTTTCCAGACAGAGAGGGATCCCAGGCTCCAAACCTGGTGAGGGAGACCTATCTGTCTGTCTGTCTTCCAGGGAATGATGTCCCATTCTGTATGTCCTCTCCTGAGGGCCCAGGATGCAGACCTTTCTTGGGTGTCCCCCACAACCCAGTGGGATGGGGGATGGGACCGGCAGGGGATTGGTCTCCGTGGAGATGACCCTGGGGGCTTCTGGGAGGGGGGATTTCTAGTCACCAATTGCCACCAACTGCCACCCCCCAGGTGTAGGACATATGGCACAGTGTCCCTCGCTCGCCTTCAGCCCAGGACCTTCTACAATGCCTCCTGGAGCTCGTGGGCCACCTCCCCAACTCCCAGCTCCCAGAGCCCAGACCCTCCCAAGCCTCGACAGAAGCAGCACCTTCGGAAGTGGCCACCACAGCAGAAAGGGTCCAAGCACCCCAGCAAAGCCAACACCACAGTCCTCCAGGACCCTATGGTCTCTCCCAGGCTTGATGTGGCCCCTACAGGCCTCCAGGGCCCACAGGGTGGCCTAAAACCTCAGGGTGAGCTCAGAACCTAAGCTTGGGGGTTCCTGACTTGAGGGGGTATCCCTGCCTCTGTTTGGGGGTAGCCATGTGTTGCCTCTTTTCCTGCCCCAGTTTCCTCCTGGGATCTCCCAACCTCTCCCATCAAATCGCACTGCAGCACTGGATTTTCGTAATCCACAAATGTGACCACATCACGCCCCACTGTGCACCCACCACCACTCCTCATCTCGGCCAATGATGTCCCGACACCCGGAGGCCCTCAAGCCTTGGCCCCGCAGACCCTACCCCCAGTCAAAACTCTAGTTTCACAAACTTCACTTGGTTCCTCAAAAGCACCAGGCTCTCCTACCACGAGGCCTTTGCACATGCTGTTCCTCCTCTCCTCCTCTTCTCTCCCAGCCTCAGTTTAGCAGCCTCTGCCTCCTGGAAGCCTTTCTTGACTAACATCAGTATTCTGGGCGTCCCCCATGGCAGTACTACTGTTTGGGGACTTGGCGTTAGGGAGGCACTCCCACAAGGGCAGCACACTGAGGGCACAGAGACTCTCAGAAGGCATGAAATGGAAGGAGGCTGTGTGTGTGACTGAGCACATGTGCTGGCGTTTCTCCTGGATGGCGCAGGCATTGGTGGGGCCTCCCTGGTGGACTGGGCTCCCATCAACACCACACCCACCCCTCAGGTGCCCGCCGGGTCTGCCGCAGCTTCCGCCGCCACCTGGACCAGTGTAAGCACCAGATTGGACCCCAGGAAATCAAGTTCCAGCTGCTCAACAGCGCCCAAGAGCCCCTCTTTCACTGCAACTGCACGCGCCGGTGAGGCCCCTTTGAACCCCTGTGGGGTGGGCTGCCTGCTGCCAGGCATGGGAAGGGGCCCCTGGCTGGCAAGGCCCTACCCCGGCCTGAACCTGCCTCTGTTCTCAGTCTGGCACGCTTCCTGAGGCTCCACAGCCCATCTGAGGTTACCAACATGCTTTGGGAGCTGCTGGGCACAACCTGCTTCAAGCTGGCCCCTCCACTGGACTGTGTGGAAGGCAAAGAGTAAGTGATGTCAGAGCCAGGAGGGATGGGGGGCTTTTCTCAAGGGATAGGTTGCCTGTACCTGCTTTGGGTGTTTGGGCCAAGGGGGTAAGGGAAGGGATCGGGAGACCTCTGAGCTCCCATCCATAGCCTCATCCCTCTACCCCCTGCTGCCCCAGGTCCAGCGCTGCAGTTGGCCTCTGTGGGTTGCATCTTGGCTATGTCATTTGATTCCCACGTGACCTTGGCAATTGGTTCACCTTTCCAAGTTTTCACGTCTTTGTCTGTAAAATGGTCGTAGGAACTAAGGAAATGGCAGGATGCACGTAGGTCAATCCCTGCCTGGCACACAGCAAAATGTGTACTTAACTCACTCCTAATCCACAATCTCATTTGGTCTTGAACTCCTGGACTCAAGCGATCCTCCCACCTCAGCCTCCTGAAGTGCTGGGATTACAGGCGTGAGCCACGGTGCCCTGCTTTCATTTGGATTCTGATTCTCAAAGCCAGTTCCTTCTTAACTTTCCTATTTCATAGATGAGGAAACTGAGGCTTCTGGCTCAGGTTTCCACAGCCAGCTAGTGGCAGATCCCAGGCCTCCAGGTACCAGCGTGGTTTATTATACCCTTTCTCCATGAAACCCACCCCTCTCTGCCTTGCTGGTGACTCTGGCTCCAGCCCTCTCTCTCTCTGGGCCTCAGCCCCCCTGTCTGCAGAGTAGGGTGGGATCCTTGTCAGCCCTGATCATCTGCCCCACTTTTCTCTCCTTACAGCTGTTCCAGAGACCCTAGGGCCATCAAGGTGTCAGCCCGGCACTTGCGGAGGCTTCAGCAGAGGCTACGCCAGCTCCAGCATAAAGGCACAGACGAGAGGCAGGCATGGCCTTCAGAGCCCCTGAGAGGCCCCATGTCATTCTACAACCAGTGCCTGCAGCTAACCCAGGCAGCCAGGAGACCCAACGGGCAGCAGAAATCCTGGAGCCAGTGACCTCAGTTTCAGCTTTCCTGGGTACCAGCCTGGACCTTGCCTGTAGCTTTGCCAGGCGCTAGGAATCTCAGCCTTCCCTCCATAGGTTAGACTGAAGCATGGCAGAGGCTGTTGTGGACAATCAAGAGGCTGAACGAGGGGATCTCAAGGCCCAAATGCTGGAGCACATTATGACACAACTCTTCTCTGCCTGGATGTGGTGTTCAGGAAGCTCATTCTGATGCCCGAGGCTTTGGTGACTGCTGCAATGTGAAGTTCCCATACAGATGGGAATGGGGAAAGGGTAACTTATTGCAGCAGACCCAGGCACTACTAGGAGGAGGTACATGTATGTCCATGTTGCAAAAATAATACATGCCTCAAAAACCTGCCTAGGGGAGCCCCAGTGCCTGGGTGCTGTGGCCTGGGGTAGCAGATGGGAAGTTAGGATGTCACAGAAATGTCTGTGTCTGAATCCAGAATCGGGGTGGGTGTTGGAGAGGGCTTTCAGCTCCCTCCTTCCAGGGGGGCCCCTTCTTTTAACAGCTGCTGCGCCCTTCCTGGCGCAGCCCTAAACCTAAATTCAAATCTCCTCCATGCCCTTGAGCAAAGGACCTCCCTCTTGCACTCTAAGCCTTAGTTTCCTCCCCTAAAAAGGGTGGTTTTCCTCCCCTAAAAAGGGTGGAAAAAAGGGGGTGTCTAAACAGGATCTACCTCATAGGGTTGTTGAGGACTAAGTGAACCAATACATATACAGTGCTTAGCACTTAGTAAGTATTCCCTCCCCGCGACACCTGGCTGAACTATGGTTTGTTGTCTGATCTTGAGAGGTTGATATAACCTCTTAAAAGCCTCAGTTTGCTTACCTGTGCAATAGGTCTAAGAACAGCACTGATCCCACAGGGTTGCAGTGCAAACTAAAGGAGATGGCATGTGTAATATATACAACTGGTGCCTGGTAAATACCGGTTCTGTCATTCCCTCACCTCTTTAGTCCCTGCCTCTGTCTACCCCCATCCCAAGACTACTAACAAGTAGGAAAGAGCCGAGAGTGAGGCTGGAGAATTTAATTCCTAACGGATGACCTCCAGGATTGGGAAATCTGCCAGAGCTCCCCCATTATCCCAGATGGGGGCCTGGGCGGGGCTTTGCTGATTGTCACAGTTGAGGTGCCAGGACTGAGCTTTGGGGGACCCCAGTTGTCCACCCCTGGCCAGGATAGAGAGGCAGGTGCAGATACAGCTAGAGGAGCAGCAGGAGAGAGGCAGGTGGGCTTGCAAAAGATTGAGGCAGAACGGTGGTCACCTTGGCCCATCTGCCTGCCCCACCCTCAGGGCCCCAGGCCCCCTTCCTCCAGCCCCAGATGGCCCTGAGGACTGGGAGACAGGCTGTTGGGGGCCAGGACCTCCCGATCAGGTCCCCAGGAGCCACCACCACCAGGGTCTACAGTCTCTAGGCGCAAAGCGGGCAGCAGGCCCAGGCTTCGAGGCACAGCTGGTGGGAAGGCCCAGGGGCCAGGCAACCCAGAGGGCCCCTCTTCACTACTGCCCCGGCTGCTGCCATGACTGCTCCTGTCAGGAGCCACCCGGGACAGGCGGCGGCTCTGGGGTGAGGGGCTACGGCTGGCACCACGGCGTTCACGGGATGAGGGCCGTAGGGCAAGACCAGGGAACCTGGTCAGTCCCGGGCTGCGGCTGCGGTGTCGCTTGGACTTGCCAGGACTGGGGCTGCGGGATTTGGGTGCAAGGAGCTCCAGCGTGCTGTCATCCTCTCCCTCTGAGCTGGTGCTTGAGCTGTCTGTGCTGCTGCTGGCCAACTCCGAGGAAGGCAGCGAGATCTGGGGGAAATGCTGGTCACTGGGGCACCCTGCTCCCCAACCCAGCCACTGAGGCCTGACCTCCCGAGATCTACTTCTCTCGTTGGCAGATCTTGGGAGGTCAGTTTATTTGTCTGAGCTCAAGGAGCAGAAGGTAAGGGCTGTGGCATTTGACGAAAGTCTTTAGGCACCCCCAGCCCAGCAGTCTGGCCTACTTACCTGGAAGGGTTCAGTGACGCCGATGAGGATGCTGTGGTTGTGGCTGTAGTAGCCCAGGATGAAGTCTCCGTGGCCCTTGGGCAGTGATTCCTCACTGAATGTTACCTGGTGGGCCCAGGGGTATAAGCCTAAGTTGGGGGTCAGGGAGGCCACCTGAGAGATCCCAAGGCGAGTCCTGAGGTCCCAAAGGCAACAGGGACTTCCCCTGACTCTTGCTCCTTTTAAGTACCTGGTAGGTATTCCCGTCCACATCTTCATGTTTGGCCCAGACATAAGCCACATAGTCCTTGCAATGGCGGAAACCCACCTGGGGGATCAGTGTTGTGGAATCAGTGTTGTGACCCTATAATGTCTGATCCCAGCAGTCTCCCAGTGTGGCATCAAGATTTGGACAAGCCAGTGACCCCACCATGCTGTTCAGCCGCTCCTCCAGGCCCCTTGCTTCCCTGAGTCGCTGATCGCCACTGCCCCTCTCACCCGGTACAAGCCGATCCAGTCCCAGGAGCTGCGGGCGAACACTGTTTCCATGCGGTACCTCACCACCGCCTGCTCGGGCCGCACCCACTCATCTGCCACCTCCAGCCGCACCAGTGGCATGTCGTCCCTGAAGGCAAACTGTCCAGGCAAGGCAGGGGCAGGGGCCACATCAGGGGAGACCCTCTAGTATCCCACACACTTAGGGCTGTTGGGTCTTAGCACAAATTGCCTGAGACAAAGGGCCACTTTACAGACTGGGAAACTGAGGCAGAACAGGTCTAGTATAAATACCAAGCCCTGTGCTGCCTCCCAGCCCAGGGCTCCTTCTGCCCACAGCCTCCTTAGGGAGTGAGTGAGAACACAGCTTTGAAGCTAGTAGATCCTGGATTTGGCTCTGGCTCTGCCGTTGACAGGCTGGGTGAGTTCCTCAGCCTCTCTGAATGCTAGGGCCCTCATCTGTAAACTCAGAGACTCTTTTTTTTTTTTTTTTCTTTTTCTGAGACGGAGTCTGGCTCTGTCACCCAGGCTGGAGTGCAGTGGTGTGATGTCGGCTCACTGCAACCTCCGCCTCCCGGGTTCAAGTGATTCTCCTGTCTCAGCCTCCCTAGTAGCTGGGACTACAGGCACCGCCACCATGCCTGGTTAATTTTCGTATTTTTAGTAGAGGTGGGGTTTCACTGTGTTGGCCAGGCTGTTCTTGAACTCCTGACCTCAAATGATCCACCCACCTCAGCCTCCCAAAGTGCTGGGATTATAGGCATGAGCCACCGTGCCCGGCCAAACTCAGAGACTCTTATTTTACTCTTGGAGTGTTCAGCAGATTCAGTGAGATACCATTTGCAAAGCATCCCATAAATTTCCCAGTATACCAGTAAGTGTTCAATAAATGATTTATCTCTATGCTAGCAAGGAAGACCAGTAAAATCATATGATGCACTAGGTATTTGGGGTAAGCTGAATATTCCTGAGCAGGCAAGAAGAGCTCTGAGTGGGAGGACGGAGACCTCAGTCCACTTCCAGGCTCTACCACTAACTCGCTATGTGACCTCAGGGCAGGCTCTAACCATCCCAAGGTTCAGTTTCTCCAACTGAGTCTAAGTACTAAGTGGCTACTATTACCTTGTCGTCAGTCCATGAAGGAAAGTTATAACCATGAATATCCTTTCCCCAAGGTCAACCCAGACCCACCAGGGGTACCACCTGAATGGGTGGAGCTGCTGAGGTGGCAGGCTGCCAGGATATTGGCCCCACCTCTGTCCCTCAGGGAAGGGCTCAGTTGGTGCCAATTCCAGATCTTTGTCTGATCCCCTGTTTACCTAGTTTCAGGTTTCCCTCCCTCAGCTTCCGAGCCAAGCTGTTCCAGAAGTAACTGGCACATTCTTTCCCTGTTCCTGTGTTCCTAACAGCAGGGGCAGGCAAGGGTAGACCTTTGAAAAAGCCCTCCAAGGACTTGCAGTGTCAAAACCCCTACTGAGCCCTATTCTGACTGCATTGCCTTGGGTAACAGATTTAAGTTCTCTGAGCCTCAGTTTCCCTCATCAGTAAAACAGAGAGGAGAACTGGGACATCTCAGGGCCTACTGAGGCATTCAAAGGGATGACATATGTAAAGTACACGACCTGGGCCTGGCATGTAGTAGGTACTCACTCAATGGTAATTTTTTTTTTTTTTTTTTTTTTTTTTTTTTTGAGATGGAGTCTTGCTTTGTCACCCAGGCTGGAGTGCAGTGGCACGGTCTCAGCTCACTGCAACCTCTGCCTCCCGGGTTCTCACCATTTTCCTGCCTCAGCCTCCCAAGTAACTGGGACTATAGGTGTCTGCCACCATGCCCAGCTAATTTTTTTGTATTTTTAGTAGAGACAGGGTTTCACTATGTTGGCCAGGCTGGTCTGGAACTCCTGACCTAGTGATCCATCTGCCTTAGCCTCTCAAAGTGCTGGGATTACAGGCGTGAGCCACTGCACCTGGCTGGGAAATGTTTTTAAAGGGACACAGTCCTGGAGGAGGCGGGAAGGACACGGTGGGGTTCAAAAGAAGTGATTTTCCAGGCGAGGTCCCTGATTGTGGGTTAAATCTTCATGCCCGACCCTTTTGCCAGAGGTCATGGCAGGCCAAGCGTGGGGATATTTCCATTCCCAGCTAAAGATATCGGCCAATGTCCCACTGACTGGCCATGTGACAAAGTTACCAGGAAAAACATTTTCTGGCCTACCGGGCTCCCTCTTATCAGATCAAGAGACTCGAAGAGCCTAGAGTTGGGTTTCAGGGCTGAAAAGATGGGATCTACCTTGCCCTGCCACTGCAGAGCCTGTATATGGTTTGGGGCATGTGCCTACCCCACGAGGAGCCTCAGATCCCACCAGAGAAAAAAAGAGAGTTGGGCTACATGGTCTCACAGGTCTGGTTCTGAGATTCTAGAATTTCCCGTTTTGATGTCAGCAACCAGGAACCTCAATCCTAAATACAATACTAAATTATAGTAACTACTTAGAGTTTAGCTTTGTATTTTTTATATCTTTGCTCTCCCTCCCCATCACTACACACTCTCATAATGCTTGGCATATGGTAAGACAGTAAGTACTCAGTAAATAATGAATGAATGAATATGAATGAATGTTACATGGAGTTTGATTTTGCTGGTCTTATTATATATGCGAATTTTAATATCTTATTTGTTATTTTTAAGACACTAGTAGTGAAAACTATGATGTATATGTGATTTTTTTTTCTTTTTTTTTTTTTTTTTTGAGACGGAGTCTCGCTCTGTTGCCCAGGCTGGAGCGCAGTGGCCGGATCTCAGCTCACTGCAAGCTCCGCCTCCCGGGTTCACGCCATTCTCCTGTCTCAGCCTCCTGAGTAGCTGGGACAACAGGTGCCTGCCACCGCGCCTGGCTAATTTTGCCCAGGTTGAAGTGTAGTGGTATGATCACAGCTCACAGCAGCCTAGATATTCCAAGCTCCAGTGATCTTCCCACCTCAGCCTCATAAATAGCTGGGAATACAGGTGTGCACCACCTAGCTAAATTTTATTTTTATTTTTATTTTTTCCCTGAGACACAGTCTTGCTCATGTCACCCAGGTTGGATTGCACTGGCACGATACTGGCTCACTGCAACCTCTGCCTCCCAGGTTCAAGTGATTCTTGTGCCTCAGCCTCCCAAGCAACCGGGATTACAGGCATGCACCACCATGCCCGGCTAATTTTTGTATTTTTAGTAGAGATGGGTTTCACCATGTTGGCCAGGCTGTTCGCAAACTCCTGGCCTCATGTGATCAGCTCACATCGGCCTTCCAAAGTGCTGGGATTACAGGCGTGAGCCACCATGCCCGGCCTTTTTTTGATTTTTTTTTTAGAGATGTCTCACTGTCTTGCCCAGGCCAGTCTTGAACTCCTGAGCTCAAGCGATCCTTCTACCTCAGCCTCCCAAAGTGTTGAGATTACAGGTGTGAGCCACTGTGCCAGCCTATAAGTGAATTTTAAGATAAATTGCTCTAAACCTTTCTCAGAAGACAGGAGTTAGAGATTAGTAGAAAAGGCATGGGCTCTAAGGCTGGGTGTGGTGGCTCACACCTTGTAATCTCAGCTCTTTGGGAGCCAAGGTGGGCGGATCACCTGAGGTCAGGAGTTCGAGACCAGCCTGGCCAACATGGCAAAAACCCATCTTTACTAAATACAAAAATTAGCCAGGCGTGGTGGCAGGCACCTGTAATCCCAGTTACTCAGGAGGCTGAGGCAGGAGAATCACTTGAACCCAGGAGGTAGAGGTTGCAGTGAGCCAAGACTACACCACTGTACTCCAGCCTGGGTGACAGAGTGAGACTCCATTTAAAAAAAAAAATAGGGCGCCGGGCGCAGTGGCTCATGTCTGTAATCATAACACTTTGGGAGGCTGAGGTGGATCACCTGAGGTCAGGAGTTCAAGACCAGCCTGGCCAATTTGGTGAACCCTTGTCTCTACTACAATACAAAAATCAGCCGGGCATGACGGCAGGTGCCTGTAATCCCAGCTACTTGGGAGGCTGAGACGGGAGAATCGCTTAGACCCAGGAGATGGTGGTTGCAGTGTGCTGAGATTGTGCCACTGTACTCCAACCTGGGGTGGCTGAGCAAGACTCCATCTCAAAAAAAAAAAAAGTTGGCTGGGCACGGTAGCTCACGCCTGTAATCCCAGCACTTTGGGAGGCCGAGGTGGGTGGATCACGAGATCAGGAGTTCAAGACCAGCCTGGCCAACATGGCGAAACCCTGTCTCTACTAAAAATACAAAAATTGGCTGGGCGTGGTGGCGGGTGATGTAATCCCAGCTACTCGGGAGGCTGAGGCAGGAGAATCACTTGAACCCGGGAGGTGGAGCTTGCAGTAAGCCAAGATTGTGCCACTGTACTCCAGCCTGGGTGACAGAGTGAGACTCTGTCTCAAAAAAAAATAAAGAAAGAAAAGAAAAGGCATGGACTCTGAAACTAAACTCACTTGGATTCAAATCCTAACTGTTTCTCTTACTAGCTGTGTGACCCTGGGCAAGTGATGCCATGTGTCTGAGCCTCAGCTTCCTCATCTGAAAATGGAGATCGCAACCCCATTCCCACTCTGTTACAACAAATGGATGCTGCTGAGGGCAGGTACAAGGGGTTATACAAAGGGTAATGGTGAGGGGCAGTGGTGTGCCAAGTTGGGTCTGGGGATATTATGCAGGGAAGATGAGGCCAGAACTCACCTGCAGGAGGAACTGGGCAGCTACAGGCTTATGGTCGCTGACTGTGTATTCCATGTGGCTGCGGTAGCTGTGCTGCGTCACCTGGAGTCGGTGGCTCTTCCGTCCTGAGGGGCTGGGACCCCCACCTGGAGCCTTGACCTTCCACAGGATACGGTCTGTCCAAGCTGGCTTCCGTTTCTTGGCACTGCAGTGAGCAGGGGTACCCCAAGTTTCAGGGGCTGGGGATCAAGGCACAACCCTCCACCTTGCCTCCTGCCCCTCTTCCCAAAGTCTCCCTTTTTGAGAAGACCTCAGCTCACTTCCCCATCCCTCCTCGGACTGAGCTCACCTGGTGTCGTATTTGTTGGTACCCACATCAAACTTGAAGGTGGGAGCGAAGTTGAGGGGCCCCTCCTGAAAGCCCTTCAGAATGGGCCAGGTGTTCTTGGCCATGTTGAGCTGTGGGGGGTCCAGGAGAGCAGATTGGACAACAGCTTGGGCTCTGCTGTGCCGAGGAGGGGTGGGGTAGGTGAGGACAGGGACCATAGCCTAAGGTACAGGCATGTCCTGGGACATGCTCTGGCAACCCGAAGGCTGCCAGGCGCACGCTCACGCCACCCTTGTTACCCTAGGGAGGCAGGGTCGGGTGGCTCATGGGCGGGGCTTAGCTCTGTGTGCTTCTGGGGACAAGGACCCCACCTGGTCCTTCTCCCAGAGCTGATGGAGCTGGTCACTGTCAATGGCAAACTTGACAAAGTGCAGGTCGTAGCTCTCAATGCGGAAGTTCAGGTCCCCGAACCAGAATACAAGGCTGTTTGGGGTGGGGGATGGGGAGAAGTGGGGGGCAGTGGGGGGTGTCAACGGGTCCATGGGGGATAAGGGCTCAGCCCAGATCTTTCCAGGCCCCATCCAACCCGAGGGGATGTAGTGAGTGGGTGATTAGTGCCAGAGCCTCCAGCCTGCCAAAGAGCAGAGGAAGATCAGGGGAACCCGTCTACAGGAAATTAGGTTCTGACCTTCAGCAAGGCCCTGCCCCTCAGCAAAGCTCCACCCCATAGGCTCCGCCCCTCCCCAGCCAACTGTTCTCTGCTTTCATGTTCCTACAAGTAGTCTGGGTGGGCACTCACCCCTATAGGCCCCGCCTCTCTCCATAAGCCCCACCTAAGCTGGTACAAAAACCCCCATCGCTAGCCCCACCCAAGCTCCATTTGGCCCCACCCCAGCCCATACTCATGATCCAGGATGCCCTGTGCGCCCGGCCCTTGGAACTGCTGGAGGCTGAGGATGGTCTGGAAGTTGTCCTTGCGCTGCTCCGCCTTGTCCATATGTGCGGGCAAGTGGCAGTTCAGGAAGCAGAGCATGTGCCCGAAGGCTGCCAGGCGCACGCTCACGCCACCCTTGTTACCCTAGGGAGGCAGGGTCGGGTGGCTCATGGGCGGGGCTTAGGCCAGGAGGTGAGGCGGGGTGGGGGTTGGGGGGGTGTCAGAGAGGAGATGTGGGTGGAAGGTGGGTGGGTCCTAGGGAAATGAGGGACAACACTGGGATACTAGAGGAATAGGATGAGGTATTGGGCGGTTCATGGGGAGGGGTGGGCCACAGGGTAAAGGGTGGAGGATGGGAAGGGGAGGGGTGGGCCACAGGGGAAGGGTGGAGGATGGGGCCAGGGGACTAATCTAAGGCCCCCGTCATGTCCTATCCCCTTCTGGGACAGCTTGAAGGCTCACCCAGTAGCCGCCCAGGCCAGTGCGCGTGCAGTCGGTCTGCACGTCTCGCAGGAAAGGCAGGTGGTAGTACTTGGCGAACAGTAGCAGGATGACACCCTGCATCCTCACCGAACTCACCTGCAGTGGGAGGCCACGCGGCTGGGGGACAGAACACGACTCCCCCGCCCTCACGCCCACCTTCAGGTCTGCTCCTCCACCCACCCATGTCACGGACCCGGCCACAGAGGCCCAGCGGGCCCCACAGTGAGCCAGGGTACAGCTGGAGCCAGGAATTCAGCAGGGTCTCTGCCGTCCAGGGGGTGAGGGGTGCGTTACCAGCACGAAGTTGAAGGGCGCCAGCGCATCCATGAACAGCTCACTCCACTGGTCTGTGAAGAGGGCGTCCTTGAGTCGCTTGTTGAGCATGGAGTTCACTTCCTGCAACCTGGAGGGATGGGGGCGGGGTGGCCATGGGATTAGAGAGGCGCCCTGGAAGCCCCTGCCATGGGTGGAGAGCCTGGAAGGCCCGAGGGGCTCAGGAGGGGGTCTGCATGCCCTGCCACCTCACCCTATGGCGATCATGTCTGCGCCACCGCTGTCGTCGCCACCGCCCAGGTGGAGGAGGGATGTGACATCGTCTGGGGGCATGGCGGTGCCCACGTTCCATGTGACCACAGTGATCCTGCAGGCAGGGGCATATGAGGGTATAGTCCTGGCACCACTCCCTCACCCTCAAGCTTCCTTTCACAGGACTCCCTGGGGAACTAAACGGAGGCAGGTGTGGGCCAAAGCCCTAAGAAGGACCCACAGGAGACCCCGCATCTTGTCCCCCTGCCACATTCTCCCTGGGGAGGTCAACTGAGAGGTGGCAAGTTCCTTAGGAGGGGATGCTGTCTTCTGAGAGTTTCAGAGACAGGGAGCCCAGCAAGCCCCTCCCCAAAGACTCTTCCTCAGAGAGGGAAGCTGAAGTAGAGCAGGCCATCCCCCCTGGAAGAATGGCTAACCTCAGAGCTAAGCCCAGCCACCTTTCTTGGGAGAGGGCTCTCTCACCGGAAGCCGGGGTCGCTCCTGCAGGTGGGCTGAGCTGACCAAGAGGAGGATGACAGGGCGGACGTAGAAGAGGAGGTGGTGACTGGGACTGGGGCTTCTTGGGCCTGAAGGTTGGGGCTCAGGCACCTGCCAGGCCCTGTACTCTGGGTGCCAAGCCTTGGGAGGGCCATGTCAGGGGCTGGGGGAACACAGGGAGAGCGGTTGGGGGAGCGGCTTGGGGAACGGCTGGGTGATCGGGGTGGCTTGGGCAGAGGTGGGGGCACAGTCTGGCCTGAGGGGGCCCCAGGCCGGAAGGTGGGGGACAGAAGTCCAGGGGAGCGGTTGCCAGGCTCTGGAGGACCCTGGCCCGCATCCAAGGGCAAGGTCTGGGGTGGCCGTGGCAAAACAGGATCCTCAGGGCTGCTGTGGAGGGCCTCAGGCCGGGCTCGGAAGGAGGGGGAGAGCCGAGGGTCTGGGGAGGTTTGGATGGAGGGTGGGGAGCCTGTAGGACCAGATGTCTGAGGTGGAGGCTGGAGATGCCCCTCAGAAGCAGGGAGAGGTCTAGGGGCTGGGGCATCCCTCTTTCTAGCTGGTGTCTGTCCCACAGAGGCTGGGCCTGATGCCGTGGATGCTGGAGCCAGGGCCTGTTCCTGAGATGGAGACAGAACTGGACTGGGCACTGGGGAAGGGGTGGAGGGGAGTTCTGGGGGCTGCTCCTCAGAAGCCAGGGCCAGGCTCAGGCCAGAGGCTGCCAGTGTTGGCTTGGGTCCCACGGAGGCAGGTGGCTTCTGCTTCTGGTCTCTGGAGGTTGGGGCCAGACTGGGCCCCAGGGTGGCTGGGGGAGATCTTGGCCCCGCTGAGGGAGACATCACCAGCTGCCCCAGGGACGTCGGAGCCAGAACTGAGCCTGTGGTCGCTGGGGGAGGCTTTGGTCCAGCTGAGGCAGACATCACCAGCTGGCCCACAGATGTTGGGTGGGCAGGAGCTGTTTTCTGCCCTCCAGGGGTACACAGTGGAGCCAGGATTGGTCGGGGAGATGCCAGAGCCAGCCCCGGTCCTTCTGAGGAAGCTGACATAGCTGCCCGTGGCCCTACAGGTGCCAGAGCCAACCTTGGTTCCGAGGGTCCTAGGGCTGCGTTCTTCTTTGCTGGGAGCTGAAAACTTGAGTCCACCTTGTGGAGGACAAGTCAAAGATTCAGAGTGACCCTAACAAGGGCATTGGGCCCCAACTTCCATATAGACCCTGGCAGATTTCATCTAACTAAGAAAGGCACATCTTTCCAAGGAAGTTCTTCCTACTATCTCACCTTAATCTATTCTGCTGCAGGTCAACTTCTGTCTTGGAGGAGATAGGACACAAAACCCTAACCCCTCCTTTAAGTCTGAAACCTCTTTCACAGACGGGGAAACTAAGACCCTGACTCAAATGAGGCAGAGTGTGAACCTGAACCTGATGACTTGCCTTGCCTTCCTGGCTGGTACCCACATCCTGCCCATTCTGGGCAGCTTTCCTGGGCAACCCTCCCACTGCAGTCCCTGAAGCTCCCCCAGCCACGGCTACTGACCTGACATTCCAGGTCTGGGCACACTGGGGGCAGCCTGTTTCTTTTCTTTTTCTATTGCCAAGATATAGACCTATGGGTGCAGCCTGTTAAATACACCCCCCCTTCCTTCATGATGCCCAGAAACCCTCAGTTCTCCACCAGCCCCTAAACATCCAAATCCCTTGGTTACAGCCCTCTCTGTTCTCTTACTCATTCCCAGAGCTCCACTCAGGAGCAAGAGCTGGGAGCTGAGACTGGCTGTGTAGATTCAAAGCCCAGCTCTGGGTGACCTTACGCAAGTACCTCTCTGCCCAGGGCCTCAGTTTCTCTGTTGTAAAATGAAGGGATGGGGTTTAGGGACCCTGGTCACATTATATTCTGGGGAATTTTCGTCTCACATTGTCTGCATTTATGAACCCAACATTTGCTAGAATTCCATCCAGCCCTGTGGAAGAGTCCATCTTCACCAAGTGTGAATCTAGCATTCAGAGCAAGTCCAGGATTCTAAGTTGATCCTGGTGTCACATCTCTCTGTGCCCAGGTTGTGCCCTCTTACATCCTCCACTTTCTCCCTGACCTGAAAGGACAGGCAAGCAGGTATCCTTTTTATGTCCGGCAGGTGGGAGGGGCGGGGAGTCACGGAGTCCCATAGCGACCTCTCCTCCTTCTCCATCTATTCTCTCTATGTCCCCTGTCTCCAGAAGACAGGATAAAGTGTCCTTTGCCAAGGAGGGCAGAAGAAGGTCTATACTTGCCCCAGGGTGGCCCTGGGTAGGGTAACAGGGCCCAGGGAAGCCTTGCCTCTGGAGACGCAGTTCTGTCTCTGTCCCGTATCCTCCTCAGTTCAGAGTACCTAAAACTCCATCTCCGCCTCCCTTCTCAAACTCAGCTCTTTGAGGCTGCATTTTAGGCACCCTCCTTGGCTCCAAGTGTCACACTGTGTGCCGGCTTCCCCCCAACTATCACACCGCCTCCAGCACTAACAACTTAGCCATCCCAGATGTCACAGTTTCAGTCTTCAGTGACAAGCCCCCTCATTTTGCATCGGCTCAGAGAGGAAAAGCAACTTGCCCAAGGTCACACAGCAAAGCTGGAGCTCAGCTGGGTCCTCTGATACCCAGTCCAGGACTCTCCCAAGGGCTTCTGGTGATGGCTAACTTCATCTGTCTCTGGGCATCCTGTCACTGCCCCTCAGCCCCCAGGGTGCTCTCTTTACCTAGCCCCTGCTCACCGAGCACAGGAAAGTATCAGCCCCTCAGTCAGCACCAGGGTGCCTGCAGTGTATGTTGGGGGGGGGTGTGGAACCAGGGATCAGGAAAGTGGGGGGGACTGGGTCTCAGGGGTCTTACCTTGGAGGGTGCCCCAGTTTGGGCAACACCCTGGGGCATGGGCAGGGGACCCAGGCCTGCCCGGGTCCCTGGCCTCCTGCTGCCCCTGCTGCTCTGGCCCTCCATGTCTGCAGCCCCCAGCAGCCTGGGCTCCCTCGGGCTCCGGCTCCAGCTCTACCGCTCCCGGGAACCAGTGATGTCATCAGCCATTTCAACCTGCTGAGAATTTAAAGGCACAGGCTCCCACTTCCAGCCTGGAAGAGGCCAGAGCAAGGTGGCTACCCCCTGGAAATCCTTCAAACTGGTTGCTGAGGCTGGAACAGCCATGGGGTGGGGAGGGGAGAGTGTACCCATCTGCCTGGCCCAGGTCCCAACTGGTAGCATGAAGGAGGCTGTCTGTCTACCCCCACCTTTCTGCTGTAGGCCTCACCAGTCCTTTGCTCCAGGGAGGGGCATTAACACACCTGCGTTAAGGTAGGACAGGTGGTTCAGAGGTCAGCATCCTCTCCAGGGCCTCAGAGACAATTGAGTTCTTGCCCTGATCCTGTGACTTTCCTGAATCCCTGCCAGCTCAGAGCTTGCCCCGGCCCCCACCCTTGCCCCATTTTCAGGTCTTGGTGCCACCACCCCCCACCACTCCTACTGTCAGTCCCAGGCTCTAGCCTTCCCAACCCAGAACCAGACACTCAGGCTCCAGCCACTGCAGCCCTTTCCCACCTCAGGCCTCAGCACCAGCTCCTCCTCTTCTGCAGACACCTAGCTGCCCTCAGATGTCCCCACAGCCAGGCCTGACCCAGCTCGGGTTCTGTCAGTTTTCCTGTCTCCAGTATTCACTGGGTGTGGTTTGGGAGGGGAACTTGCTCAAGGTCACCTGTGAACTGAGAAGGTCTCCTGTGTTTCAGTGAGAAAACTTAGTGACCCTAAGACTAGCACCAGCCCTTTGGGGTATCTGGGGGAAGGGAACTTGGGTGGAGAAGGGCCCCACAGTGGGGTAAGAGACTGGCAAGAGAGTTAAAAACAGGCCTGAGAACTGCTACAGCCAGGACCCAGCCCAAGGCATAGTCCCCAACAGGCCCACGGGAGTGTTTGTTAACCAACATGGAGCATCTGCATGGGCCTGTGCAGTCTCCTACACGAAGGCAGATGCCTCTCTTTCCTCTCCTGAAGGCACTTCCTACCTCTGCTTGACTGTCTGTAGGTCTAGTCTGTATTTTCAGGCCAGCATCTCTGCTGGAATTTGCAGGGGCAGAGACTCAGGCCATATTAGGGTGTTGGGGTAGAAAGGTCTTTGGACAGTGACAGTGTAGATAGTGACAGTGGTGACGGGGAAGGCGATTGTCGTGGTGGATGTGATGATGTATGTAATTATGATGATGGAAGTAGAGGGCTGGCAGTGGTGGTGGTGAAGGTGGTGGAGGTGATGGTGATGGCAAAGGTAGAGGTGATGATGGTACCAATACTGATAATGGTGTTGTGTTAATGAAAGACATAGTGTTGGAGTTGGAGGTGGCAGTCAGGGAGGATGTGAGAGTAGACCTGGTGATGATGCTAAGGTTACCAGAAAAAGGAAGATTTGAACTCATCCTGTCTCATCCTCTGACTCCTATTTTACAAATAAGAAAATGGGAGCCCCTGAGCCGGGCCCGGTGGCTCATGCCGGTAATCCCAGCACTTTCGGAGGCTGAAGTGGGCAGACTACCTGAGGTCAGGAGTTCGAGACCAGCCTGGTCAACATGGCGAAACCCCATCTCCACTAAAAATACAAAAATGAGCCGGGTGTGGTGGTGTATGCCTGTAGTCCCAGCTACTTGGGAGGCTGAGACAGGAGAATTATTTGAACCTGGGAGGTGGAGGTTGCAATGAGCTGAGATCGTACCACTGCATTCCAGCCTGGGCGACAGAGCGAGGCCTGTCTCAAAAAAAAAAAAAAAAAAAAAAAAAGAAAGAAAGAAAAAAGAAAAAGAAAATGGGAGCTCCCAAGACTACACAGCTTCTGATGTAATCCTGGAGGGAATGATGGGCAGATCCAGGCCTCTGGGACCAGTGCTAGGGCTCAGCCATCTAGGGCTGGGACAGGGGCATCGGTGCCCTTTGGAAGCCAGGCAAATGTCATGCAAATGTGTCTGCAGAGGGCTCCTCTGCCTCAGAAGGGCAACCCAGGATTTCCCACCACCCGCTCCCTGAGCTCAGACCTTGCAGGGCACTTTGTTTCTGGCCCCACCACTGACTTACTTGAGGAGGTCACTCTGATTCCCAATTTGTGTAAGGGAGATTAAAACAGCAGACACCTCCTAGGAGTGCTGGTGAAGATTCAACAGGATAATATATATGAAATGTTTAGCATAGAGCCTGGCACAGCAAGCTGTCCATAAAGGTGGCTGCTCTGTATTTATCATCATCATCATCATCACCATCGACTTCAGCCTGCCCGTGTGGTGGATGCTGAAACTGAGGCTGAGAGTCGTTACTCTCCTGGGAGGACAAGGAAGGGGCTCTGAGACCTAAGCCTGGCCTTGTCAGGAGAAGGGGGTGGGGGGCGGACCTCAGCTGAAAAGGGAGTGAGTTGGAGCTATATTTGAGCTCCTGGTGTGATGACTAAGGAGGTTGATAACAGGCTCTGGGGCTCAGGGCGGCAGGCTGGGGGCCGCTGTCAGGGAGAACCGCCCCCCTGGAGACGGCTGTCTCGGGAAGCCCTTTCTGGCTCCCTCCTTGCCCTCACTCTTGGTGGGGGAGGAGGGTGGGTGTACTGAGGCAGGGGCCAGGGCTCATCCAGCCCACTCCTGGAAACTCAGTGCTGTCCTTCAGGCTGCGTGGGTCAGGGATAGGAAGGGAGGATGCTAGCGATAGACAGAGTATTCCAGTTACTCTCCATAGTAACCCTGTGAGGTTGGTAGTGAGGTCCCCATTGGACAGAGGAAGAAACCGAGGCCCAGGCATTACACAGCGAGTAGAGAGAGGACAGAGCATGGAGCTCCTAGAGAGGCAGTGGATAATTCTCCCCAACAGAGGAGCTGACTGTTGAACCCCTTCTTTGAAGGAGAGTCCGTGTTGCCAAATTGAAGAAGAGAAACGCCCTGGCTGGAAAGAAGAGAGAACAGCAGGTACAAAGCATGGATGGGGAAGGAAGGTTCTGGCTGTGAAAGGATGAGAAATTTGGACATGTGCCCTCCGGCCCTTTGGCTTGGAGTAAACATACCATGAGCAGGGAAGGGAGAGAAGTCTTTTTCCTCCTCCTCTTCCTCAGTTCACTTTCCAGGGGCACCCAAGGATGGCAATGGTACTGAGGGTCTGTCCTCCTTCCTTTCTCTCCCTGGTCACCCTGACCCAGGCCCACCAGGAGGGAGGTCGTGCTGTGGCTACCATCTGCGAAGGTGTAGAGGGTAATACAGGATATTGTGGGAAGGTGAAAGAGGGGGTTATCAGGGAGAGCTTCCCTGAGAAGGAAGTATACAGGGCACAAAAGAGCATTTTTTTCTCCCAAGACTTCACTCCAGGGTTTCTTGTTGGTAACAAGTGTCACATGTTATGTCCCCAGCACTTCATTCTCACCCTCTGAGGCAGATGTCATCCTCACTCCCCATTCTGCCACTCAGGAAATGGGCTGGAGGAGGAGGAGTGACTTTCCCAAGGTCACACAGCTGGGGCTGAGCTCAGGCCTCCCTCCTCCTTCTCTTTGGCTCCCCCTCCTCCCAGGCAGCCCAGCACCCGCTGTCAGCTGCTCTGAAGTGAGTGGCTATTTTTATTCTGGTGCGAGGGGATCTCAAGCAGCAGAGCCATGTAGGTTAGAGGCTCTAGGACACCTGGCCTCAGCAGGCCAGGGGAAGGTTCCTGTAGCCACCAGACCCTGCTAAGCTTGCCTCGGGGCTCTCATTTCTTGCAGACTGACCTGCTCTGGGCTCCCATGCCTCCAAAAACTTCTTTATTGGAGCTCAGAACACAGCATAGAGCCAAATAAAGCCCTGGTCATGGTCCTGATCCTCCCTCTTGAACCCTGCTCCTGCTGTTGACTGAGCCACTAGTCCAGCTCTTGACTGAGCTCTGACATCACCTTAGAATGAACCACGACTCTAATCACCCACTGATCTAAGCCTGAATTAGGTTGATCCCAACTTAAGACCTTGGTTCTGGGCCCAGATCAAGCCCTTATCCTACTCTAAGACTGAGTCTTAGTCACAGACTGAATTATAGCCTCAGCCCAGACTAACCTTTTAGACTGACTGTGGAAGAAGAGTCAGACTAACCTTTTAAACTTGACTCTGGTAGAAGACTGAGGCCTAATCTTGGTCAAAGACTGAGTCCTGAGTCTAATCATTGACTGAACTCTGACCATAGACTGAATTCTGACCTTGGATCATGCAATTCTGGTCACACACTGAGCCCTAACGGAAGACTGTGCCCTGAATCTGGTCACAGACTGAGCCCTGAACTTAGTCATTGACTGAGCCATGACCTTGGTCACAGACTGAGCCTGGCTCCTGGTCACAGACTGAAGACTAAGCCCAATCATGGACTGAGCCCTGAATCTAGCCCTAGGCTACAGATTAGTCAACTAAGGGCTGACCTAGACCCTGTCTGAGCCTGACCCTGTCACAGACTAATCCCCAACCTCAGCCCACCCGAGGAAGACTACTGGCCTAAATTACATGCTGCCACATAAAAGGCATGGATTACGGGCAGAGATCTGTCTTGGGAGATCTTGGGCTTCCCATGCTGCTGATGCCACAATGTTCCTGGTACTATTATGGTCACAGTCTCCATCACTGGTTCCACTGGCTGGTTGGTCAATCCTAAGCAGCCCAAGCTGTGGCCTTTAGGGGCCACAGCATCCGGGCTAATGCAGTGAGAGTGGTTTGGTGGCATCTGTCCAGCAAACAACCAGGGCCCATGGGGTACTGGGGTTTGGCTCTGTCAGCAGAAAAAATGACAACTCCATGGGGCGTCTGGCTTCAGTTACTCTGAGGCTCTTACTGGGGTAGGGGTTGGAGTAGAAGGAAACAGGGGGATATGTTCCATTATTTTTGTAAACAAAGTTTACTGTTTGTGTTTAGGTAATTCATGCCTATTATATAAAACACAGAAGGAAAACATTTACCTATAATTTCATCCACCAGGAAATAATCGTTCTGACTTTTTGGACTGTTTCCTTATAGACATTTTTTGGTGGGGGTGTCTAGGCATATATATTTATATATACATGTTATATATAATATGCATATATATTTATATATGTATATTTACATATACATGTTATATATTTTATATATATACTTATTTATTTTTTGAGACAGAGTTTCACTCTGTCGTCCAGGCTGGAGTGCAGTGGCATGATCTCGGCTCACTGAAACCTCCACCTCCCGTGTCCAAGCAATTCTCCTGCCTCAGCCTCCCGAATAGCTAGGATTACAGACGTGCACCGCCATGCCCAGCTAATTTTTGTATTTTTAGCAGAGACAGCGTTTTGCCATGTTGGCCAGATTGGTCTTGAATTCCTGGCCTCAAGTGATCCACCTGCCTTAGCCTCCCAAGTGCTGGGATTACAGGCGTGAGCCACCAAGACTGGGCCTATACATGCTTTATAAAATTGGTTGGTTACTGTGTTGCCACTACAATGTCCAGCAACACAGTAGGGTTAGGGTTAGGGTTAGGATCCTGTTAAGGTTTCAGCCCATCTCCTTCTTAACAGGAACTGGAATATGGTGGACCCCACCCACAGCTTCAGGAATGGGTCCCAGTTGGTTAAGCCAGTGAGCAATTCCCATTTCCCCAGGCACATGATTAGATCATGAATGGACTAGTGAGATATAAGGAAATTTTTGCTCAGGGCTTTTGGGAAAGGAAGCTTATTTTCTCTCCTGAGGAGGTTGCCAAAAAAGATGATCTCCCTTCCATTAGATGTAAATGAAGAGCTCAGTGGCTCTAGTTACTGCTGGCAGCCATCTTGACACCATGGAGAAAATTGGCCTACTGATAAACTGACATTATGGAAAGCAGAATGGAGAGACACTAGGTTTCAGTGGATCATTAACTGGATCAAACCTCACCTGAAGCCCTACCTGCCATTGGACTTTTTTTTTTCTTTTTTTTTTTTGAGACGGAGTCTCACTCTGTCGCCCAGGCTGGAGTGCAATGGCGCAATCTCGGCTCACTGCAACCTCTGCCACCCGGATTCAAGCAATTCTCCTGCCTCAGCCTCCTGAGTAGCTGAGATTACAGGCACCCACCACTGCACCTGGCTAATTTTTGTATTTTTAGTAGAGACGGGGTTTCGCCATGTTGGCCAGGCTGGTTTGGACCTCCTGACCTTAGGTGATCTGCCCGCCTCAGCCTCCCAAAGTGCTGGGATTACAGGCGTGAGTCACCGCACCTGGCCTGGCCTTTTAAAATTATTTGAGCCAACAGATTCCATTTATTTATTTATTTATTTCCATTTATTTATTTATTTATTTATTTAGAGACTGAGTCTCGCTCTGGCACCCAGGCTGGAGTGCAATGGCGCAATATTGGCTCAATGAAACTTCCACCTCCCGGGCTCAAGCAATCTCTTCCTCAGCCTCTTGAGTAGTTGGGATTATAGGTGTGCACCATCATGCCCAGCTAGTTTTTGTATTTTTAGTAGAGAGGGGGTTTCACCATGATGGCCAGGCTGGTCTCCAACTCCTGACCTCAAATGATCCACCTGTCTCGGCCTCCCAAAATGCTGAGATTACAGGCATGAGCCACCGGGCCCTGCCCCTTTATTTTTATTATTTTTTGACACAGGGTCTTACATTGCCCAGGCTAGAGTGCAGTCATGCGATCTAGGCTCACTGCATTATTTTTTATTTTTTATAGGAGATGGGGTCTCACTCTGTCTCCCAGGTTGGAGTGCAGTGGCATCATCATAGCTCACTGTAGTCTCGAACTCCTGGGCTCAAGCAATCCTCCCACCTCAGCCTCTGGGGTAGCTGGGACTACAGGCACTGCCATACCTGGCTAGATTTTAAATGTTTTTTTAGAGATGGGTTCTCACTATATTGTCCAGGGTAGTTTGGAACTCTTGGCCTCAAGTTATCCTCCTGCCTCAGCCTCTTGAGTAGCTGGGTTTACAGACACAAGCCACCACAACCAGCTCCCTTTATTGTTTAAGCCAGTTTAAATTGGGGTTTCTGTGACTTGCAGCCCACAGCATCACAACTCCCAATTGATATTACTATATTACTGCTTTTGTTGCTTTTTTCTTGCTATTGAATACCATAACCACGAACATTCTCCATGTCTGTCAATCTATGCTGCATCTTTTTTTTTTTTTTTTTTGAGATAGAATCTCACTCGCCCAGGCTGGAGTGCAGGGGTGTGATCTCGGCTCACTGCAACCTCTGCCTCCTGGGTTCAAGAAATTCTCTTGCCTTAGCCTCCCAAGTAGCTGGGATTACAGGCAGCCACCACCATGCCCGGCTAATTTTTGTATTTTTAGTAGAGACGGGGCTTCACCATATTGGCCAGGCTGGTCTCAAACTCCTGACCTCAGGTGATCCACCCACCTCAGCCTCCCAAAGTGACGGGATTACAGGTGTGAGCCACCATGCCCAGGCTGCTGCATCATTTTTAACAATTGCATGGTTTTCCATCCTATGGAGGTACTCTCATTTATTTAACTCATCCCCTGCTGTGACATGCTTAGGTTGTATCCCCAATTCTTCACCACAATAAATGGTATTCTAATAAACAAGCTTGACCTAACAGTCCTCTCTCTGATGATTACTTTGGGGCTAATTCCGAAAAATGGAATTACTGGGTCAAAAAATGTTTTTAGGGTTTTGATTTTGCCCTTCAGAAAGCCATGGTGAATTCATATTCCCACAGCAGTAAACAGAGTATTAGAGATAGCTTACTATGTGAACAGTTTGGACAGGACCAATCATATTGACAATATACTCATATATTTATAGAAAACAGACATTAAATAACAGCTCTAAGCTTTTTTTTTTTCTTTGAGACAAAGTCTTGCTCTATCACCCAGGCTAGAGTGCAGTGGCACAATCTTGGCTCACTGCAGCCTCTGCCTCCAGGTTCAAGTGATTCTCCAGCTTCGGCCTCCTGAGTAGCTGGGATTATAGGCACACACCACCATGCCCGGCTAATTTTTGTATTTTTAGTAGAGAGGGGTTTCACCATGTTGGCCAGGGTGGCTTCGAATTGCTGACATCAAGTGATCTCCCTGCCTGGGCCTCCCAAAGTGCTAGGATTATTGATATGAGCCACCATGCCCAGCCAAGCCTATTATTTTTATATCTTTACAATCAAGTTAGTGAAGGGGAAGTTAGCAGGGTGCAAACAAAAGACTCAGTGCAGACTTGACTTCTCTAGAAGGCACAGTAGGCTCATTGTCTAGGGCCCACCATACTTTTAGGGGGTCCATGAAATTTTTTTTTTTTTTTTTTGAGATGGCGTCTCACTCTGTCACCCAGGCTGGATGGAGTGCAGTGGCGTGAACTCAGCTCACTGCAAGCTCCGCCTCCCGGGTTCACGCCATTCTCCTGCCTCAGCCTCCCAAGTAGCTGGGACTACAGAAGCCTGCCACCACGCCTGGCTAATTTTTTGTATTTTTAGTACAGAAGGGGTTTCACTATGTTAGCCAGGATGTCCCAATCTCCTGACCTCATGATCCGCCCGACTCAGTCTCCCAAAGTGCTGGGATTACAGGCATGATCCACCGCGCCTGGCCGAAAATGTTTTTAATATCCTTTAAAATGAGAAGGATTCACTGGGAAGTTAACGTTATTAAAAAAAAAAGGAAACGTATACTAATAATAATGAATCCAGCCTAGATTATAGTTATCTTTTTACCAAAGCAATTGAAAGTCAAATATATATATAATATTTATGTATATTATGTATATTTAATGGAGGCATGTGTCCATATCCCAGCTACTCAGGAGGCTAAGGCAGGAGCATTGTTTGAGGCCAGGAGTTCAACACTAGCTGGGGCAACACAGCAAGACCCTGGCTCTAAAAAAAAGAAAAAAGAGGCCGGGCACAGTGGCCCATGCCTGTAACCCCAGCACTTTGGGAGGCCGAGGTGGGCGCATCACTTGAGGTTGAGACCAGCCTGACTAACATGGTGAAATCCTGTCTCTACTAAAAATAATATTATCTGGGCATGGTGGCATGCTCCTGTAATCCCAGCTACACAGGAGGCTGAGACACGAGAATCGGTTGAACCTAGGAGGTGGAGGTTGCAGTGAGCCAAGACTGCGCCACTGCACTCCAGCCTGGGTGACAGAGCAAGACTTCATTTCAAAATAAAAATAAAAATTAAAAAAAGAAAAAAGAAAACCCTAGCATCCATGAAAGTCATAATGCAGCCTTGGCTCAGTATTGAGAAGGAGTCCCTAGATTCAAAGGGAAAAGAGGACAGTGACGGACTTGCTGTGTTTGCTGAAGAAAGCATGAAGAAGAGAACTGGCATCCGAATCTGGTGATCTGTTCTTTTTTTTTTTTTTTTTTTTTTAATTGTAGGCATTTTATCTGCAAATGCATATTACATCCTTAGAAAAAGAATCCCAGGATTTTCCTTCCTGTGTGTTTTTGTCTTGCTTCTTTGTGGTCCATGATGCCAGCTGAGGTTGTGAGTACAATGAAACTAAACTGTCAGGATGGGAGCAGATTATTCTGCCATTTTTCTAGATCTTTGAGTTGCATATCACATCTGGGGCTGATTACTTCACACTTGTTTAACCTGCCTGTGAGGTTCACAGCAGTTTTCCTAGCTCTGTGATCATCAATGATTTCAACTTCGCCAATGTAACCATGCTTCATCACCACAGTTAGAAACCAGATGATGACACTGGAGCACGACCTTATAGGTACCTGGTGTTTGCCTCTCTTTTGGCATTGTTGGTGCTCTTGAGAGCATCAGCCAGGACATTCATGCACACCATTATGGCAGCACATAAAGATGGCAGAAAGAGCGATCTGCTTATGCCTAGATTGAGAGGTGAAGCCAGCTGGACTTCCTGGGTTGAGTGGGGACTTGGAGAACTTTTCTGTCTAGTTAGAAGATTGTAAATGCACCAATCAGTGCGATGTGTCTGGCTAAAGGATTGTAAATGCACCAATCAGCACGCTGTAAAATGGACCAATCAGCAGGATGTGGGCGGGGACAAATAAGGGAATAAAAGCTGGCCACCACCCCCCCACGCCCACCCCCAGCCAGCAGCTGCAACCTGCTTGGGTGCCCTTCCATGCTGTGGAAGCTTTGTCCTTTCGCTCTTCAGAGTAAGTCTTGCTCTTTGGGTCCGCACCACCTTTATGAGCTGAAACAGCCTGTAATCCCAGCACTTTGAAAGGCCAAGACAGGTGGATTGTGAGGTCAGGAGATTGAGACCAACGTGGCTAACATGGTGAAACCGCATCTCTACTAAAAAATATAAAAAATTAGCCAGGCATGGTGGCGGGCGCCTGTAGTCCCAGCTACTCGGGAGGCTGAGGCAAGAGAATGGCGTTAACCCGGGAGGCGGAGCTTGCAGTGAGCTGAGATCCGACCACTGCACTCCAGCCTGGGTGACAGAGGGAGACTCTGTCTCAAAAAAAAAAAAAAAGAAGAGAAAAGAAAAGAAAAGAGGCCGGGCGCGGTGGCTCAAGCCTGTAATCTCAGCACTTTGGGAGGCCGAGACGGGCGGATCATGAAGTCAGGAGATCGAGACCATCCTGGCTAACACGGTGAAACCCCGTCTCTACTAAAAAATACAAAAAAACTAGCCGGGCGAGGTGGCGGGCGCCTGTAGTCCCAGCTACTCGGGAGGCTGAGGCAGGAGAATGGCGTGAACCCGGGAGGCGGAGCTTGCAGTGAGCTGAGATCCGGCCACTGTACTCCAGCCTGGGCGGCAGAGCGAGACTCCGTCTCAAAAAAAAAAAAAAAAAAAAGAGAAAAAGAGAAAAGAGCTGTATCACTCACCGCGAAAGTCCGTGGCTTCATTCTTGAAGTCAGTGAGACCATGAACCCACTCTAAGGAAGAAACTCCCGACTCTCAAGATGAGTGCAGAGACATGTTGGGTTCAAGTCCCAAATGCACAGTTCACTCATTTCACCTTTGTGAGCCTGTTTTCTAACCTGCAAAATGGAGTTCATGGGGTCTTTATGAGGTAAGGAAGGAACTGATAATGAAAGCGAACACTGTACTAGGTACTTTTTTTTTTTTTTTTTTTTTTTTTTGAGACAGAGTCTCACTCCATCGCCTGGCTGGAGTGCAGTGACGCGATCTCGGCTCACTGCAACCTCCACCTCCCAGGTTCAGGGGATTCTCCTGCCTCAGCCTCTGAAGTAACTGGGACTACAGGCGCCTGCCACTATGCCCAGCTAATATATATATATATTTGTTGTTGTTTTGAGACGGAGTTTTGCTCTTGTTTCCCAGGCTGGAGTGCAGTGGCACCACCTCGGTTCACCACAACCTCCGCCTCCAGGTTCAAGTGATTCTCCTGCTTCAGCCTACCGAGTAGCTGGGATTACAGGCATGCACACCATGCCCGGCTAATTTTTGTGTTTTTAGTAGCAAGGGGATTTTACCACGTTGGTCAGGCTGGTCTCAAACTCCCGACCTCAGGTGATCTGCCCTCCTTGGCCTCCCAAAGTGCTGGGATTACAGGTATGAGCCACTGCGCCCGTCCTGTACTAGGTACTGTTCTAATAAGCTTTATATGTATTAATCCCTTTATCCTGCCAACCCCCACAGGGTACACAATATTCCATCACCACAATGTGTGCTCTGGGAAATAAAAATCTTGACTGGAATTTTTGTCCAAAGAAATAAAAAGTCCAGGTGCAGTGGCTCACACCTGTAATTCTAGCACTTTGGGAGGCTGAGGCAGGAGGATCACTTGACGCCAGGAATTCGAGACCAGCCTAGTCAGCAACAAGACCCTGTAATCTGCTGAGTAAACAAATAATGCAAACAAGGATTCCCTAGGGTTCAGTTTTCCTATCTCTTTTTTTCTGCAACCAAATTGGTTTATTATAGGAATGCAAGGTTTAACATATGAAAATCAGTTCATGTATTTTACCACATTTAATAAAATAAAGGAGAAAAACCACATGATCATCTCAATAGATGCAGGAAAACATTTGACAAAGTTCAACATTCATTCAAGATAAAAGCTCTAAGAAAAATAGAAATAGAAAACTTTCTTTTATAAAACACATCAGTAACAAACCTACAGCAAACATGATCGTTTAAAGATGACATCTGGGGCTGGGCGTAGTGACTCACGCCTGTAATCCCAGCACTTTGGGAGGCCAAGGAGGGCGGATCACAAGGTCAGGAGATTGAGACCATCCTGGCTAACACGGTGAAACCCCGTCTCTACTAAAAAATTAGCCGGGCATGGTGGCGGGCGCCTGTAGTCCCAGCTACTTGGGGGCTGAGGCAGGAGAATGGCGTGAACCCGGGAGGCGGAGCTTGCAGTGAGCCGAGATTGCGCCACTGCACTCCAGCCTGGGCGACAGAGTGAGACTCCATCTCAAAAAAAAAAAAGATGATCTCTGGAAAAAGACGATGACCAGTTCTAGTCAACATTGTACCAGAGGTCCCAGACAGTACAATTAAGACAGTGCAATGAAACAAAACCAAGGTATAAGGATCAGAAAGGAAGAAAACCACTTTTATTTCCAGGTGATATAATATGCATACGTAGAAAATTTTTAAAAATCTCCAGTTAAACTATTAGAGTAAGCAATTCAGTGAGGCCACTGGCTGCAAGGTTAATATGCAAAAATCAATTGTCTTCCTATATGCTACTGCCAAGCAACTTGAAAATGAATATGTAAAAACAATAGAGTTTGTAATGCTATAAAAAATTAAATATCTAGGAATAAATCTAATGAAAGATATGCAAGATATTTATTCTAAAAATCACAAAATGTTACTGAAATTAAAGAAGACCTATAGAAATGGAGGGACTTACCATGTTCGTGGTAGAAAAAACACAATAATGTAAAGCTGTAGAGTCTCCCCACATTGATTTCCCCAATGGGAATTTGAAATCCTGATAGAAACGTGGAAGGTTTTTCTGTGGAGGTTGACGAGCTGGCCTTACATTGTACCTGGAAGTGCGAAAGGCCGAGTATAGTCAAGACAGCCTTCAAGAAGAACAAAGCGGCCGGGCGCGGTGGCTCAAGCCTGTAATCCCAGCACTTTGGGAGGCCGAGACGGGCGGATCACGAGGTCAGGAGATCGAGACCATCCTGGCTAACACGGTGAAACCCCGTCTCTACTAAGAAATACAAAAAACTAGCCGGGCGAAGTGGCGGGCGCCTGTAGTCCCAGCTACTCGGGAGGCTGAGGCAGGAGAATGGCGTGAACCCGGGAGGCGGAGCTTGCAGTGAGCTGAGATCCGGCCACTGCACTCCAGCCTGGGCTACAGAGCGAGACTCCGTCTCAAAAAAAAAAAAAAAAAAAAAAAAAAAAAAAAAAAAAAAAGAAGAACAAAGCTAGACTGCCTGCGGTGGCTCACTGAGGCTGTGGGCTTACACATGGCCCTCACCACAGGAAAATGTAGGCCATAGGCCAGGCATGATGGCTCATGCTTGTAATCCCAGTACTTTGGGAGGCCAAGGCAGGAGGATCACTTGAGCCCAGGAGTTTGCGACCAGCTTGATCAACATGGTGAAATCCCGTCTCTACTAAAAAGACAAAAAATTAGCCAGGTGTGGTGGCCGACACCTGTAATCCCAGCCACTTGGGAAGCTGAGGCAAAAGAATCGCTTGAACCCGGGAGGCAGAGGTTGCAGTGAGTCCAGATCATGCCATTGTACTCCAGCCTGGACAATGAGAGGGAAACTCCGTCTCAAAAAAAATAAATAAATAAATAAAAAATAAAGAAAATCAGCTGGGCATGGTGGTGCATGCATGTAGTCCCAGCTACTCAGGAGGCTGAGGTGGGAGGATTGCTTGAGCCTGGGAGGTTCAGGCTGTGATTGAGCCACTGCACTCCAGCCTGGGTGACAGAGCAAGACTCTGTCCCAAAAAAAAAAAAAAAAAAAAAGCCAGCACAGTAGCTCACACCTGTAATCCCAGGACTTTGGGAGGCCAAGGCGGGTGGATGACTTGAGGTCAGGAGTTCGAGACCAGCCTGGCCCAGATGGTGAAACCCCATGTCTACTAAAAATACAAAAATTAGCTGGGCATGATGGCGGGCACCGTAATCCCAGCTACTTGGGAGGCTGAGGCAAAAGAATCACTTGAACCCGGGAGGCAGAGGTTGCAGTGAGTCCAGATCATATCACTGTACTCCAGTCTGGACAATGAGAGGGAAACTCCATCTCAAAAAAAAAAAAAAAAAAAAAAATCAGCTGGGCATGGTGGTGCATGCCTGTAGTCCCAGCTACTCAGGAGGCTGAGGTGGGAAGATTGCTTGAGCCTGGGAGGTTCAGGCTGTGATTGAGCCACTGCACTCCAGCCTGGGCGACAGAGCGAGATTCTGTCTCAAAAAAAACAAAAACAAAAACAAAAACAAAACGGGCCAGGTGCAGTGGCTCACACCTGTTATCCCAGCACTTTGGGAGGCTGAGGCAGGTGGATCATGAGATCAGGAGATCGAGACCATCCTGGCTAACACAGTGAAACACCATCTCTATTAAAAATACAAAAAACATTAGCTGGGCATGGTGGCGCCCAGGACAATCGCTTGAACCTGGGAGGCGGAGGTTGCAGTGAGCCGAGATCGGGCCTCTGCACTCCAGCCTGGGCGACAGAATGAGACTCCATCTCAAAAAAAAAAAAAAAAAGCAGAAAGAACAAAGCTAGAGGACCAACAGACAACCAGATGTCAAGTCTGACTATAAAGCTATACTTAATAAGACAGCATAGTTAGACAAATGCACTGGAGGAGTAGAATAGGGTACAATATTCATAAGTAGACTCCCAGATATTTATATGGTTGCTTATTTATTTATTTATTTTTGAGACAGAGTGTCTGTTGCCTAGGCTGGAGTGCAGTGGTAGGATGTTGGCTCACTTCAACCTCTGCCTCCCAGGTTGAAGTGATTCTCCTGCCTCAGCCTCCCAAGTAGCTGGGATTACAGGCGCCCACACCACGCCTGGCTAATTTTTGTATTTTTAGTAGAGATGGGGTTTCATGTTGGCCAGGCTGGCCTTGAACTCCTGACCTCAAATGACCTACCTGCCTCGGCCTCCCAAAGTGCTGAGATTACAAGTGTGAGCCACCACGCCCGGCCATGGTTGCCTATTTATATATAACAGAGGTAACACTGCAGAGTAGCACTGAAAAAGACAAGATTTTTAATTGAATTAGATAGCCACATAAAAAAAAAAAAAAAAGTAAATCCTGATTCCGTAAATATAACCCAGCTGATTTAAGACCCTGTTGTGGCCTAACAGCTGTAACCCTCTTTGCATTTTCCCACCTTTGAGTAACAAATTCCTTTCCTCACCCCAGGACAGAGAGTCTGCTCAGCAGTAGCTGTGGATGGTAGAATGCACGCTGGTAGGTCTCAGTGGCTCCCAGAAGCCGCACCCCCTCTACGGAACCTCACTCTCCATCTCCCACGCTCCAAAGCGAGGAGTCCTCAGAAAGTCCAGTTTCCCTATCTTATTTTTTCTTCTTTCTTTCTTCCTTTTTTTTTCTTGGGTGTCCTATCAGTTTCCCTATCTTAAAGTGGCTGGTTTGGCTCAGAAACTCCCGTGTCCCTCAGCGTCTCGCCGGCACCCTCTGCGTCTCGCCGGCACCCTCTGCCGGCGTGAGGTGGCGCTGCCTGGCCGCATCCTGTGGGAGCGTCCACATCCTCGCTCTACAAAAGGAGCGTGGACACTCTTGGACCTGGGAAAGTGAAGGCCCAAAGGCCAGGGAGGAGCCGGGACCTCACCCTGAGCAAGCGGGAGGTAACGGCGGGGAGCCGTGGGGCGGAGACCGATCGCTGGGGGCGTGGTCTCCAGCGGGGCTGGGCCTCTAGCGGGAGTGGGGGCGGGGGCGGGGGCGGGGGCGGGGGCGGGGCCGGGGCCGGGGCCAGCCTACAGGCCCAGACGTGGCGCAGGGACTCGGAGGTTCGCCTCCAGCTTGCGCATCACCTGCGGCCGGGTCCCGATGAGCCTCCTGTTGCCTCCGCTGGCGCTGCTGCTGCTTCTCGCGGCGCTTGTGGCCCCAGCCACAGCCGCCACTGCCTACCGGCCGGACTGGAATCGTCTGAGCGGCCTGACCCGCGCCCGGGTAGAGGTGAGTACGCCGGCCTCCAGCCCCGACACTACCGTCCCCCAACCCTACCGTCCCCCAACCCTGCGGCCCCATGGGAGCACCGTCTGCCCTGGCCCCAGGACCACCTCGAACCTCGAGTCCCTGCTTTCCCCCTTGCGCCGGGACCGTCCCTCCTGTTCCCTAGCCCCAGATGACCCCAGCATCCACCGTGGAAGTCTGAGACACCGACTTTGGGGCCTGGAACTCCGAACCCTTCCCCCGCTCCCCCTACCCGGCCCGCCAGCGGACACCCAGACACACTGACAGAGCAGTCTCCTAACTCTTCTCGTGGCCTATGACTCCCAATCCTGTCCCAACTTCCCATCCCCCATCACTTCATGTTCCTGGAATTCCTCCCCCACCCAGTTCCAGGGCTTGAGGTTCCAGAAAGTCTCTTTTCCTTTTTCTAGGGGGAGAGAAGAGTTTCTGGGTGCCTCCTTCCATATGCAGGAGCCAGGGAAGGGGGCCAACTCGGAGGGGGAACCAAGTTGGGAACTTGTTTGTCAACATTTACTCTGCAGCAGCCTCCCATGCTCCCCCTACCAGGAAATTCCCTTTCGGAGTCCCTGTCTTGCTATGTGACTTTGACCATCACAGCCCTCCTCTGAGCTTTTTGTCAGCTCTGACAAAAAGGTGTAGAATGGCTGGGTGCTGGTAGTGCACCCCTGTAATCCCAGCACTTTGGGAGGCCAAGACAGGAGGATTGCTTGAGCCCAGGAGTTCAAGACCAGCTTGGCGGACATAGTGAGACCCTGTCTCTAAGGAAAGGGCTGAGGGTAGGATGGAGGAGGGCTGGAGTGGGTGGTCCTGGGGTCTGCACTCCTGCTGGATGGTGGTGTCTCCTCAGGGAAGGCAGGGAGGAGTCCTCCCACCCTCCCATGTCAGGGAAGCAAGCAGATGGTCTGTGGGGCTGGGCCGCAGGTGGCAGGCAGGGTGAGGTCTGCCTGTGTAGAGTAGGGACCAGATGGTAGGTGTCTCTAATGGGGGCCCCCAGGGCCATTCTGAGGTGTTTCCTTCTGGTCTGCCTCCACTGTGAGATTTCAGGGATCAAAGGCCAAGCCCAGGTCTCTGCTGCTTAAGAGGAGCAGGGTGATCATTTCCCCTGGGCATTGGGAGTCAGTCAACAGCCAGTAGGATGTACAGGCCCCAAGGCTGGCAGGCACACTGTGGGTCTCTGGCCTTGCTCTTTTTCCCTGGTGTCTGTAGGCCTGAGTCTCCCCAGCTGTATACACAGTTTCCCCTTCTGTCCACAAGGGGCCAGCATTTCCTTCACACCTTGGGAACTGCTGATCCAGGGATAACTCACAGACCGACCCAACTCAGGGATAAGGATGTATGGCTTTGGGGATGTGGCTGGTATAAATGTGAAGGACTTCTGACCTATCCCATTTTATCCCCCTCCAGACCTGTGGGGGATGACAGCTGAACCGCCTAAAGGAGGTGAGTTTGAAGGAAGAGGTCCCTAGCTCTGTTCCCCCTGAGCCTCTTGGGGAGTGGGCAACATGGTCCTAATGACTGGGGCTGGGGGGAGGATCCCTAGGCTAAGAGTCAGGAGCCTGCACCTGACTTGCTTTATGACTTCACTGGGCTTCAGTGCCCCGTCTGTACCTCGAGGAGGCTGGGGTCATGGTCTCTGATGCTCTGGTTCCTCCCCAGGTGAAGGCTTTCGTCACCCAGGACATTCCATTCTAGTATCCTTCTGTTCTGGGGGAGGGGAAATGGGTTGGGCACCTGGGAGAATCTCCACTTAAGAAAGGGGTGGCAGATGGTTTTCAACTGACAAGTGGAATTGATTGGTAGTGGCCGCCCAGAGGATTCTGAGGTGGTCTCCATGTTGGGTGGGCAAGAGAGATTGACTAGTGATGACTGCCATAGAATGAACCCTAATTTTCTCACGTATAAGCGGAGACCTTGGCCCCACCCGGGCACAGAGTAAGCGCTCAGCAATGGAGGCAATGCTGTTCCCATCAGTAAGGCTGCGGGAACCACTACCTCCCTCTGCCCACCACCACCCTCCTTAACACCACCTCCAGTCACAACCTGGTGATGAAACACCTCCCTGGGGCCGACCCTGAGCTCGTGCTGCTGGGCCGCCGCTACGAGGAACTGGAGGTGAGGCCGTGGGAGGCGGGCTGGGGGCAAGGCCAGAGGTGAGACCCAGTCTGCTGACCCCGCTCCTCCTCCGCCTCAGCGCATACCGCTCAGTGAAATGACCCGCGAAGAGATCAACGCGCTGGTGCAGGAGCTCGGCTTCTACCGCAAGGCGGCGCCCGACGCGCAGGTGCCCCCCGAGTACGTGTGGGCGCCCGCTAGGCCCCCGGAGGAAACTTCGGACCACGCCGACCTGTAGGTCCGGGGGCGCGGCGGAGCTGGGACCACCCTGCCTGAGTCCTGGAGACAGAATGAAGCGCTCAGCATCCCGGGAATACCTCTCTTGCTGAGGGCCAATGCCCCGTCCCCGGGCCAGCAGGGATGAAAGGTTCTCCCAACCCCACTTTCTTCCCTCCCCAGCTCCACTAAATTCCCTCCTGCCTTAACTGAGGCTCGACTCCTTCATTGCTTCCTGCAGGGGGATGGGGTGGGAGGTCGAAAGAAGAACCTCTGAGGACCCCAGCGGGACCTCGCATTCCCAAGTGCCTGGCTGCTGGAGTTGGAGACCTTGCAGAGCCGCCTTCGGTTCAAACCCCCTCCCCACCCCCAGGAGACGCAGGGAGGAGTCAGAATCGTTGAAAACCAATAATTTATCAAAACGCTGCGTGTATGTGGGGGGAGGGTGTCGCGACAGACAGGGCAGCGGTGGGCGGGCGCACAGGGAGGGGACGGTGCCCGGAGGGTGGGGGCGGCAGCTTGCCACTGGCTGGCCATGCGAGCAGGGAGGCTAGACATTCTTGCCGCGCAGGCGCAGTTCATGGCGCCGCAGGTGGTTGTAGAGCGACTGCACATAGGTGAAGACACACTTGGGGTCAGGCTTCTTGCCCATGATCATCATGTCCTCCACCTCCACCAGGGGCACACAGTCCACTAGCATCCTGCAGGGAGGGGGTACGGGGGTGGATGTCAGCACCTGCCCCGCCTCTCGTGGCGCCCCTCTACCCCAAGGTCTTGTTTATTGCCGCATTGCCTGCTGGTCTTTAATAAACTCCAGGCAGGGAAAAGCCTTCTAGGAAGGCAGGAAGCCCCTGGCTTCATCTACCCAAGCCTAGAGGTATCCCTCGGGGCGGGGGAGCAGAGCTAGGCAGGTGGAGGCGGAGATGGCAGAAGAGAGCCCCATCCCAGTCAGGCAGGTCCTGGGTCTGTTTCCTCCAACTCTGGGGAGGAGCTGGCTCCAAACCCTGCCCGTGCTCTCCCTGGAGACCGCCTTCTGCTCACCCTCACTGGCACACTTCAGTTGGTAGAAGCCTCTCAGCTGGGCCTTTGCACCCAAATGGGCTTCATCACTGGCCAATCTTTCTCTATGGACATTTCTCACTCTAGTTAGCCTGTGGTCCCCTGATGATTGTCTGCTAGCTCCCTGACCCGGTACTTCCTGTTGAGAGGCCCAGACCCCTGTTCTTTGACAGGGGGTAGGGATAACCCTGCTGCTGGAGATGGAGGCCAGGGAATGTGTGGGCAGCAGAGGGGTTCTCTAACCCTTATCATCTGCCTTGGATAGAGCAGGGGAGGCAGATGAGGATCCCAGCCAATACCAATGGACCATCTACACCATGCTCAGGGGTGGGACCACCCTTCTGGCCATCCTTCAGAATGCTAGTTGCCCTTCACAGATAAGGAAACTGAGTGACAGAGCAGAGGAGCGACTTGTTTCAAGCCCCCCGGTTTAGTAAGTGCAGGTTAGGCCGCATGGGACCCAGGCCCCCAGTTCTGGGTGTTGGCAAAGCCTTTTCCCCACTCTGGAGTGAGTGGGTTGTGCCTATTAAGCAACTGACAGCCCCCAGAGCTCTGAAGCTGGAGTCTGCTCTCTGGCTCCCTTTCCCCTGTCCCTCAACCCCCAGAGCAAGACCTCTTCTGTCTTGATCCCTGTTTGCTCTCTCCTATCTGCCACACCTGGCACATAGCAAGCATTCAATGTTGCAGAATGAGTTTCCTATGGCAGGGAAGGCATAATGGCAAGAATTCCTCCTTATTCTCAAGACACCTGAGAACCCAAGACCACCTCCCATCTTGTGCCCTTATGGACAAACTCAGAACTGTGGTAGGGCTGGGCCTACTCCCAACTCACCTGGACTCCTTCAAAGAAGAAACCTGGGAGGCAGAACACCTCTGTTTTAGTCCAGACTCTATCCCTAACCAGTTGTGGGTGCTAGATAAGGCCCTTTTCTGTGACTCAGTTTCCCCCTCTTTAGAACAGGACAGTTATTCCCTATCTCATTTGAGACCTTACAAGAATTTAGGATGAGTGAGAGGGTTCTCGGTCTGCTGCTGATGTGCTACGTGCCCCTGGGGTCATCCCTATCCCATACTGGGCTTGTTTCCCGAGCTATACCATGATGCAGAGGCAGCCTCTCTCTGAAGCTTCTTCCAGCTGTGGCTATCCTCCCAGGGATCCTGACCTCCCTCTCCAACCTGGTGCTCCCTCCCGCCCCTACTCCCTTCCCTGGAGACCTTATAAAGCCATTGTTTACACTGGGGCTCACGGCTCAGGGCTCAGGGCTCAGGCTGCCCCAGTGACAGGCCAAACACCAGGCAACTTGAGCAACAGCACGGCTGAGTCACACTTTCCAACTGGATCAGGGCTGGGCTGGGCCCCTCTCCCTCCAAGCTGGCTTGTTGGGCAGCAGCTCCTAAGTCCATATATGATCTGGAGATAGCACCAAGCCCATCCTCCCCTCATCTGCGCTCCTTCTCTGAGTGTGTGTGTGCACGTGTGGACTGCCCCCCATAATGGCTATAGGCCCTGAGGGGCATCTGAGTGTGCCCCTACCTGTCGCTGACTCACATTCCTTCAGCCAATCCCCTTGCTCCTTCTGGGCCTCTATTTTCAATCCTCTCTACAAAATGGGCGGGAACGCAGTGATGGGGCAAGGAAAACAGCCACTAAGTGGGGAGTCTGGAGTCTCAGTTTCTGGCCCCACCTCTGAACTAACCATCTTCCCTCTCCCTCCCACCCCCAGGACAGTCTTAGCCCCTCTCTCTCTCTGAGCTCCTTGTCTGTAATGGGGTAGTTAGTTCAGGATCTGAATTCTCTACTTTGGTACTGAGGTGAGGTGACCAGAGAGGAAATGCCACAGCTGGCTTAGGATCCAGAACCCCCAGCCAGAAACATCTTCCTGTTGAACTGGTCCTGCCCCTGAGCTCCCCACTTTGGAGTATGGCACCACCAACTCTCCAGTGCCCACATAGGAGCCTGGCAGACTTCTTGACCTTCCCTCTCCCTCTCCAAACCAGATCTATTGGGAAGCCTGTCTCTCTCGCTCTTAAGCTATTCCAGCCATCTAGTCCATCCCGTCTCTCATCCAAGCCTCATCCAAGGAAGGTCCTAGAATGCTACATCCATCCCTCCTCTGTTTGGAAACCTTTTATGACTCCTGTTGTCCTCAGGAGGAAGGTCAAATTTTTTTTTTTTTTTTTTTGAGACAGAGTCTCGCCGTGTTACCCAGGCTGGAGTACAGTGGCACGATTTCGGCTCATTGCAACCTCTGCCTTCTGGGTTCAAGTGATTCTCCTGCCTCAGCTTCCTGATTAGCTGGGATTACAGGCGTGTGCCACTACGCCTGGCTAATTTTTGTATTTTTACTAGAGATGGGGTTTCATCATGTTGGCCAGGCTGCTCTCGAACTCCTGACCTTGTGATCTGCCCGCCTCGGCCTCCCAAAGTGCTGGGATTACAGGCATGAGCCACCGTGCTCGGCCTGAAGGTCAAACTTCTAACTGTGGCCCCCTCCTCCTCCCTCATATCCAGACTCAAGTTTCTTCCCTTCCTGGTGTGCTGCGCTCTTCAGCTCTCTTGCCCTGCTAAGCCTAGGCTGATCCCTCTGCCTGGAACTCCCTCTCCCTCCTTTAGCCTGAACTTGTTCAGATCCCAGCTTAGTTTGCACTTTTTTCAGATGGAGGGCCCAGACCTGGGTCAGGCACCTCCCCTGGGCTTCCCCCATCACAGTGCTGCTCACCTGGGTCATCACCGCCCATTCAGAATGGTCTCGCCTTGGGCCCTGAACTGCCAGAAGACAGGGCTATGTCTGGCTCCTCTGGCTTGACTAAATGCCCCCCTTACTTCTCCCACCCGCCTCCCTGGACCCTCTCTGTGCCTTGCTGAGCAGATTCTGGTGAAATGGGACAGATGGGAGAGGCGGCGTTTCTCACCGTGGGGCCCCGAGCAGGGGTTAGGACTTTTTGGTTTTTACCAGCCCCTTCTGGACCAGACAGCGGTAGAACTCCTGGATGTACGTGTACACGCACTTCCAGTCAGGCTCTCGAAGCCGCACCATGTCCTCTGTATCCAGGAGCTGCGGGCAGTCCGCATGGGTCCTGGGGAGGGTAGGGGGCCGGGAAGGGGGGGGGGACGGGGGCAGGAGGCCAGGGCCCCAGGTGGGGAAGAGAGGGAAGAGGCAGAGAAGAGAGAGGGGAGGAAACAGAGACACACACATACACACACACACAGAGACATGAGTTCAATTACGATTCCAGTGCTGCAGTCTGCCAGCCCCCCGCATGCCACCTCCCCACTGTGGACGTGCCGCTCACTACCCATCACTAATGGTGTGCAATGCAAACAGGGGTGGGGGCCAAACCAGTCACAGGTGCAGAGAACTCTAGGGGCAAGCGGGAACGCGGGGTGGGGTAAACGGCGTTGGCACCAAGGTTGGAGAGGAGGGCTGTGCCCCGGGGAGAGGGGGTGAGGGAGGCGTGAGAGGAGGTGGGGGGAGGAGGAGGAGGAGAAGGAGGAAGAGGAAGAAATTTGAGAGAAACCAGAAAGAAAAGGGGAGAGAAGGGAAGACAGATGGAGAAGGGTGCTGAGGGTGAGGTGAGCAGATGGGGCAACGATTCCAAAGTGGAGGGCTTGCTGAGGTCCTATATAAGCCTCTGGCAGCACTATATAGGCTGGGCGGGCACGGTGCCCGGGCCAGGAGCCTCCTTTTGGAATCTCCAGCCGGGATCCCGTGGGAGCAGGAAGCTCTGGTGATAGTGGGAGGAGAGCAGGACAGAGAAAGGGAGAGAGAGGGAGAAGGGGGCAGAGGGAGGATGGAGGGGATATGGACAGGGCCACCTGGTGGGCCTTGGCCCGGGCTGGTAGGCCGGCCTGTGGCTCCTTCGTTCCGGCGGGCACCTGGCACGCTCAGCAGCGGGTGGGCGGGGATGGAGAAGGACGGGGACTCTCTGGGGAAGGGGGTCTCAGCCGCTGACTGACCAAGTGGCCGGCCCGCTCCAGGGGTTCTCAGGGCAACTGGGCCTGGTCCCGATGTCCAGCCCCAGATGTGCAGCAACATTAGCAGGGCCAGGGCCCACACTTACTCCGCAGATGAGAAGGCCACCTCGAAGTTCTGGCGTCGGTTCTGAGGGCTAAGCTGCCCATAGTCGAAGGCCTCAGGGAAGAAGTTGTGCACCAGGGCACAGAAGGCCATCCCATCACTCCAGCTGGAGGAGAAGTTCTGGATGTCGACATGCTATAAGCCGTAAGAGGACGGGTCAGGACCCTGGGGGCAACTCCCCGCTGCTGTCTACCCCTCAGCATTCTGGTATTCCAGACCTAGGGCACTGGGCACAGAGAGGCCCTGTAGCTTGCACAATGAGTGAATAGTTGGAACACGAGCCTCCTCCAAGTGAGTCTGTCAACTCCCATATTTGCGATTTCAAGGGACAGAGCTACTGAGAGGCCCAGCGCCACGCAGCTAAGGCCATGGTCATGCCTCATCACTCCTTCCCTGGTTTAGAGAAATTGACTCAGGGCTTCCTACAGAGCAACAAGGAGGGGACTCCAAGAGTGGGATCCGGCCTTGAACCCTGCCCACCACCCAAGAGGCCCTGTTACTTCATCACTGATGCTGGAATCTAGGGCTTGTCTTGTGTCCTCTTTGAGCCTCAGTTTCCTCACCCCAAGAGCCTTTCCATGTTCCTTGTGAGGCCACACAGTGGCGGGAAGTGTACTGGGGAATAAAAGGAGCTCTCCTAAGAGGGGGCTGCTGAGCTGGGGTCTGGGGAGGCCTCCAGGCCCCCTGGCCTCCCGGGGCTCACCTCGTAGCCGCGAGTCTTGGCTCGGCACCAGTCCAGCAGCATCTGCTTGATGCTGTTGGCGTTGGGGACCCCGAAGCTGGTGGATCGCTGCACGGCTGCGCGGGGTCCGCCAGGGCTGCTGTAGGGGCGGTGTCAGGACCAGGTCACACGACTATAAGGGGCGTGCCTCAGTGGGCCCACCCAGTGGATCCCAGGCCCCGCCTTCCGTGACCTTCGGGCCTTTGCACCACAGATCTAGCCGCGCGTTCTTCCCGCCTCTGCCGGGCCAACTATGAAGCCCCGCCCCCCACTGCCCAGCCCACTTCTGCAGCTCACCCGGCCGCGCCCTCCTTCTCCAACTTCTCAATCATGGCCTTGCGCGCCTGGGAGGCTGAGGTCTTGGGCAGACTCTGCGCCTTCATCAGCTCTTTCTTCTTCTCGGCCTGGCGTTTCTCGAGCGCCGCCAGGCTGCCGGCCCGTGGGCTAGTCTGGTCCTCGCGGTCGAAGATGCTAGGGGTTGGGGAGACGCATGTTAGGCAGGGAGAGGAGGGCTGCTCCCCAGCCTGGGCCACCACTCGCGAGGAGGAGGGGGTGTCTTGTGGCACACTAGTATCTCCACTGCCACAAACGCCTGCCAGGGAGGGAGGCGTCCTCATCACACCCATTTTAGAGTTCACTGAGGCTCAAATGACAGCAAGGTTTTCAATGGGTTTCCGCCTCCCCCTCCCCCACCCATGAGCAGTTCTCTGAGAAGGCTCATTGTACCCTCAAGTTACAGGTGAGTTCAGCTTTTGGGCACTATCCGCTAATAAAAATGACGACTAACATAATAATAATTCATCTCTGTTGATCCTTTCCTGTGTGCCATTTTAAACTTCACAAGAGCAGGGAGGGGCCTTACCAATTCCACTAAAGGTGAGGAAACTGAGACCCCCGGCAGTAACTTGCCTATGGTTTCAGAGGACGTGATGGCCAGAACCAGAACTTGAACAAAGTCTCTCTGACTCAGAGTCCCTGGACCCCTTTGATTCCCATCCTGGATTCTGATCCTGTTCCTGCTTTCTGCCAGCCCCAACAGCCTCTGTTACATGCGGGTGCCCTCCTTCCTCATGGGGCTAAGGTATAAAGGTGCTCTGTGACCTGGGACATGGTTTGCAGATACTGGCAAGTGGCAGTGCCACCAGGCAGCTCAGTGTGGTAGGTAGGCCTCTCTAAGGCTTCAATGCTATTGTGGCCACTCAGAGATGTGAACCCCTAAGCAACTCACTGGCCTCCCTGAACATCCACCTCTCCTGTGGTGTGGTTGAGAATAAAATGAGATCCCAAAACAAGCAGGATCCTTAACTCTCACTTTGTCCCTCCCTGGCTACAGACCTGTTACCTCCAAGCATCCCAGTCTACCCCTCTATTTTATTTATTTGTTTGTTTGTCTATTTATTTATTTTTGAGACTGAGTCTCGCTCTGTTGCCCAGTCTGGAGTGCAGTGGAGTGGTCTCAGCTCACTGCAACCTCCGCCTCCCAGATTCAAGTGATTCTTGTGCCTCAGCCTCCCCAGTAGTTGGGATTACAGGTGCCTGCCACCACGCCTGGCTAATTTTTGTATTTTTAGTAGAGATGGGGTTTCACCATGTTGGCCAGGCTGGTCTCGAACTCCTGACCTCAAGTGATCCACCTGCCTCGGCCTCCCAAAGTGCTGGGATTATAGGCAAGAGCCACTGTGCCCGGCTGACCCCTTTGTAAAATGGGTTTGCAGTTAGGTCCCCTGTGGCACTGACTCCTCTATGGTCAGGGATTGGGTGCTGGTGCTCACCTGCCCATCTTCTTGGATGAGGAGGAAGAGGAGAAGGTCTTGGTTTGCATCATGGTGCTGCCACTGCCATCTGCAGAAAAGGGGAAGGGGCACCGGGTGAGGGCTGGGGCTGGACATCAGGAGATGGGATGAGAGGCTGTATGGAGGGATGGTGATAGCCGCAGGCAGAGAAAAGAAAGGGACGGCACAGTTGAAGACACGGAGAGAGAGCTCAAGGAAGAGCCGGAGGAGGTAGGCGGACAGGCAGGCAGGCACAGGGCGACGCCAGGTGGTCTTACTCTCCGAGCGCCTCATGAAACTTGACTCCACTGTGGTGGTGCGGGCCGTCCGTGTGCCATCATCTGCAGGGGCAGGGGATGAGAAGGATGTGAAAGGCATAGGGAGCCGGGGGAGGATGTGTTCCCACCCTGAGCCCTGGGCCCCATTTGGCCCCTTACTGGAGTGGACGAGCCGCTCAGTCTTGGTAACAGTGCTGACAGCAGAGCCATCAGCTGCCCGCTGGCTGTGCCTCGTGGTGGTCTCAGTGGCCGTGTTGCCGCGGCCCTCCCCTGGCCGGCCCCGTGCCTCCTGCAGCCGCCGTTCCCGCTCCTTGTCCCGCTGGTCTGGGCAGGGGATGCCCCGTGCATGCACAAAAGGGCCACCAACGCCCACACAGCACAGATGCACAGGTGCATGGGGCACACAAGTGGGGTGGAGGGTGGCTTGTTAGAAACATGAATGACACAGGTAACAAGGGCCTCTCTAGGAACAGCTGGGGCGAGGGGACAGCCATAACTTGACAGGGAATTGAGTGTGGGAAGGGGCTGATGGACTCAGGCAGAAACTAGAGAATACGGAATAGCTAAACTCAAAGGGGTATGGATCCAAGAAGGGAGTGTCTATAGAAATGCGTAGCTAAGTCAGGAGAGGTATCTAGATCTAGTGAGGGGGTAGCTGAGTCTAAGAAAGGAGAAGCTGAACGAGGAAGTAGCTGAGTGGGCCATCAGTGGGTCTTTGGTTGGAGAAGAGCAGCTGGAGAGGCAGGAATATTTAGATCCAGGAAGGGAGCTATTGATGGGAGCTGAGAAGCAATCTGATCCAGGGGAAGAGTAGTTGGGAGAGAAGCTAGTGAAGGGGGTTAACTGGGCTTAAAACAGAAGTAGGTGGGTAGAGATAGAGACTGGGGTGGCCATCAGTGGGCCCTGGCAGAAGCAGCTAGATTCAGAGAAAGAGTAATTGCGAGTATTTGAGAGGAGAAGCAATTGAACCCAGAATCTAAGGGAATGAACAGATGTGTCCAGGGAAGAACTATCTGGGGGAGGAAGTAGCTGTGTCCAGGAAAAGGGAAGCTGGATGGGGCAGAGGCTAAGATGGCCATCAATGGACTTCAGGGAGAGAGGAGCAGCAGGGAGAAGGAATATCTGGATTCAGGGAAGGAGTCGTTGACAGTACTTTGAGAGGCAACTGGATCCAAGGAGAGAGTAGCTGCGGGAGGGAGTGTCTGGGTCTAGGAAGGAGAAGAGAAGCTGGTTGGGAAGAATAACTGGGGTCACCAGCAGGAGAGAAGGAGCTAGGGAAGGGAACAGCTGGATCCAGCGGGGAATAGCCAAGGGAACTGCTGGATCTAGAGAAGGAGAAGCTGGGTAGGGCAGTTATTAAGCTGGGGTATCCACAAATGGACCCCAGAGTATGAGGGGAGCAGCTGGGGAATGGGGCAGCTGGATCTAGGGTAGGGCAACTGGCTCTCTACCTCTCTTCCTTTGTCGGAGCTCACGAAGTGCAGCCCGGATGAGCTTCCGCTCTTCAAAGTCCGTGCTCTGATCCAGCTGCATATAGAGCCCGTCATTGGCTACCTGGTGCCTGCTGGCCTCTGCCAACCCCCAGCCCACCAGATCTGGCCATACCATTTTGTCCAAGACTCCTTCGTCCTCAATAGTCATCAGCTCCTCAGCGCTCAGAGGGCTCCGCCCCTCTGGTGCTTTGTTCACTCGGGTCTGCTCGGCCCCATTGGCTGCTTCCACTGCTGCAGAGGGAGGCTCTGCTGGCTCTGGTTCCATCTGCAGGGTGGGGAGAGGGCATGGACTTTAAGCAGGGGCAGGGGCATCCATGCCCCCAATGGATAGGAGAGCAGATCCTAGGGTTGCTGGCATGCCTTGGAAATAACCGCTAGCCTGCCAGCCTGCTTGCCCAAAGATGGCCATGTCAGTGTCAGTCAGGGAAGAGACACTGACAGCCTTGTTGTAGGGCTTCCCATGTACCCAGAATTGTATTAATACAATGGATAGTAATAATAATGATGATTTCCAGTCCATAGTAACGTTGTATAAGCACTAGGGATTTTACTGTCCCTATTTAACAGAAGGGAAGGCTGGGCGCAGTGACTCATGCCTGTAATCTCAACAGTTTGGGAGGTCGAGGAGGGAGGGACCACTTGTTGCCAGCAGTTTGAGATCAACCTGGGTAACATAGCGAGACCACATCTCTACAAAAACAAAAATAAAAAATTAGCTACGCATGGTGGTGTGCACCTATAGTCCCAGCTACTCAGAAAGCTGAGGTAGGAGGATCACTTGAGCCCAGGAGTTAGAGGCTGCAGAGAGCTATGATCACGTAGCTGCACTCCAGCCTGGGCAACAGAGTAAGACCTTGTCGCAAACAAAACAAGACCAGAAAAAACAAAACAAAACACACACACACACACACACACACACACACACACACAGAAGGGAAAACTGAGGCTCAGGGCAGCTAACTGACTTGCCCACAGTCTCTCTCTAAGTGTGACACAGCCTGGGATCTGAGCTGAAGGTAGCCTAACTCCTGAACCTCAGTTCATTTTGCTGCTTTGTTCCCAGCCCCCTCCCAGGCAGGCTCTGCTCTGTGCTGCCAGTTCCCGAGGCCTGGGTCCTCCTGGGCCAGTGCCCAGGCAGCACATGTTGCCCCCCATCTGCCTGCCACCTTGCCAAGGGGGTTGGCCCGGGGCCCGTAGGCTCCTGACCAGGTGTCTGACTGGGGCTGCCCTGAGCCAAGACCTCCATGAAGCTCTCCTCTGTACCACCTCCCCATGCCTCACCCCTGCTAGAAACCATCCTCTAAGGAGTCTCCAGCCCTGTAGCCCTCCCAGGGCATCTCCCTAGCCCCTTGAAGACAAGGCCCCAGGCCAACTATTATGGCCCTTCCTCTCCTGGCAGGGCCTCTCTGTCTGCTATAAGGGTAAGGAGAGCTGAGGTGGCAGCTGTTTCAGGGAGGCTTGGTCTAGCCAGGGTGCAGGGCGGCAGGGAGCTGGGGGCTGGGGCCTGGGTCATGCCAGGGGCTGCCAGGGCAGCTGCCATGCGTGCCTCAGGGCTGGAGCCTGGCACCCTCTTGCCCTAGTCTTAGAGCACTAGTGCCCCAGTCCCCTGTCAAGATAGGTAAACTGAGGCTCAGAGAAGGTGGTGACATATCTAAAGTCACAGCGGAGGCAGAGCCTGGCTCAAACCCTCCCCCTCCCACCAACCCAGAGGGACTTACAAGACTAGTGCTGCGGGTGGTGCAGGTGGAGGAGCGGCGGCGGGTGCTGAAGGCAGGTGGGTGGGCCACAGGGGTCCCAGCATCCTCGGCAGCCTGGAAGAGGGCCTCGGGGTCGGCGGCAGCCAGGAGCAGCTCGCTGGGCTCCAGCTCAGGCTCGAGGCCGGACACAAGTGGGACCCCTAGCCGTAGGCTCAGCACCTCCACCTGCCTGCTCAGTGCATCCAGCCGCCGGCTCAGTGCTGCTCTCTCTGCCCGCAGTTCTTCAGCTGCCCGGGCCACCGGCTCCACGGTGGCTACAGCTACCTCGGCTGCCTGGGTCACTGCCGCCCGGCCTGCCTCAGCCACCGCCCGCAGCTCCTCCAGTGCCCGGCCCAACTGCTCCTCAAGGGCTGAGGCCAGTTCAGGCCCAGGCCCTGGTACCCCCGGCATGGTGCTGGTGGGGACGCTATGGGGGGTAATGGTGGGGCAGTGGCAGGGGCTGCTGCTTCTGGCTGACAGTGTCTGAGTCTTTGCAGCTGGTCCGAGGGCAAAGGCAAGGGCAGCGCGGGCCTGCCCCGCCCCTGCCTCCCAGCCCGCCACCAGCCAGCTGGAGCTGCAGCCCAAATAGAAACCTATTCTGGGCTCCTCCATGGAAGGGGCAGTGGGGGAGGGGGGCATGCCCAAGCAGGCAGATCGCCAGGCCTGGCTCTAGCCCTGCAGAAATCATAGGCCTGCAGCACAGTAAGACTGCCTGGGTTCTGAAGATCACTGAGATCAGGGCCCCATGCCTCACAGGTGGGGAAACTGAGGCAGGGAACAGGTAATGGACCTGAGCCACCATGTACATTAGCTGTGAGAATCAGTCTGCTGGACTCCAGAGCCTGCACTCCTTTACCCTTTACCCTAACTCCAGCTGTTTTAGACAGCTGGAACAGATGGGGGAATGGAGGCACAGGGAGGCAGGACTTTGAGTGATCTGCTACAAAAAGTGTCTTGGTCTGACATAAAAGCCCTCTGGCCTGCCTATGGTGCTCACATCCAACCACAGGCTTTGAGCAAGCACGTTATAGCACATCACCTGTCCTCTTTGGTTCCAGATGAGTAAACTGAGGCAAGTTGGTAGTGTCAGACCCAGGTCTCACTGGAGCACCTCCCATCCACCTCAAGGGCCTCAGCTGGTCCCCCCACTCCACCCTACACAATCCCTTGTCAGAAGGCAGCTGGATCCTGCTTTTTTGGAAAGGAAGGGTGCTTTATTTCCCTCACTCTCTCCCTGTCTCCCATGAGAAGGCCCAAAGCTGGCCCTAGCCATCTCACCTCAGCCAAAGTCCTGTTCAGTCCCTGGTTCAGCACAGAGGGCATTACCTGGGCAGCCGGGTGGCCCGCTTGGGGATCCCTTCCCCGACTGAGCTCCCAGCTAGTGGATCCTGGGCTTGGGAATTAATAATGGAAGCGTGCTGCGTATTCAGTTCCCAAGGCACCTGCTAGGCTGCTGCCTCACCTGATTGGCGCCCCCCTGCCTGTCTGTCCCAGCTTCTGCCCAACCCCCACAGGGGGGTTGACGCAGATGTTAATCACTAATCTCCAATCTCCTAATGGGCCAGGCTGATCTTGGATGAGCAGATGAGCTGCTCTATACCTCAGGGCTGATGTCCAGTGTGGGTGGGCGCAGGGGCACTGGGGCTGCCACAGGAAGAGGGGAGCAAGCCCTCACCACCCTCTGAGCCTCAGTTTCCCCATCTATTCACCAGGAATGAACCAACCAATTTCGGACTAAGGATCAGAGATCAGCATCCAGGAAGTTTAACGCCAGTACAGAGTAAGCTTCCGACACACTTAGGGGCTGATACACTAGGGTCTGGCCTTAGCTCTGCCACCAACTGGCTGTGGTCTGTGAGCAGCCACCTTCCCTCTCTGGGCCTCGGTTTCTCTGTGTGTTCAGTAGGGGAGGAGCAGAGGAACCCTACTAACCCCACACCCTGAAGCAGTATATGTGAGGCTGACGGATGGTGAGACTGGTGGGGTGAGGAGGGGCTCACCTTGACGCTGCAGCCTCCTCGGCTACTGGGGGGGGCATGGCTGAAGCTGGTGACATGAGTGACACTGCCCAGCCGAGCCAGGGTCCCAGGGCTGTTGACACGAGTGATGGTGCTCTTGCCCCCACTACTGGTGCTGAGTAGGGTCGGGGGCGCCCGCAGCCCCAGTGTCAGTTCTGAGTGGGGAGAAAGGCAGCTGTCAGGAGGATTAGGTGGAGTGAGGGCAGTGCCAGACAAGGTTGATAGTGCCCTCGCTCCCAGCACACCCTTTGGAGACACCCTGAGCTCTGGCTGCAGCACCTGTCCTGTATGCAGAAGTGCGGTTGCAGGCACTCATCCCCATTGGGGAGGCAGTTGGGGGGCCTACCTGCCCTCTGGTTGCCTGTGGGCAGCAGCACCCGGCCTGTGGAGGCCTGGCCACGGCCGTCCTTGATCTCGATGGTGAATGTAGTCTTCATACTGCCCCCTGGCTCGGCAGTGCTGACGGCCACGGGCAATGGGGCACCAGGCTCCTCTGAACGTGCCACAGGCCCCCCTGCTCCGTTTTCAAGGGGCCTGGGAGCCAAGCCCCGCCCCCTGGGGCCCTCCTCCTGGGAGCAGCTTCGAAGCTGGGCCAGGGGCTGGGCTACTCCTTGTTGCTCCTTGCTGAACCGGGAGGAGGTATCACTGCGGCCCCGAGAGGAGGAGCCGCTGGAGGAGGAGGCAGGGGTGGTACTGGTGAGGGAGGGGCCCACGAGCCTTGCGGGGGTCAGGGGACTTAGGGCAGCCCGGGGTGTGCCATCCTGGAGCCTAGCAGCCATAGGAGAATCCGATATGAACTTGTGGACACGGTCCCGCACAGAGCCAGCCCGCTGGAACGAGGAAGGTCTGCTGGCAAGGGGGGTGGACTCTAGAAGGAACAGGAGGGCTGTCAGCAACTGGGTGGGACAGGGTCTGCCCAGGTCCTAGGCAGTGTGAGAATAAGTAGTACCTCGGTTCTGGGCTGGCTGGTGGGGGCTGAGCACCGACAGGGAGCGTTGGCAGGGTCGGGGTCCAGCCACGTCTGGCAGGTTGGGGAGGGGGTGATGGCCATGTGGGGAAAGAGAAAAGACAGGGGATAGTGGGGGTCCAACTCTCATAATCCTCTCCTCTACACCTCCCTAGCCTCCCACCTTTCCTATACTCAACCCCCACTCCACCTCTCCATCCCCTCCTGGATCTCCCACACTCCGGCATCCCCACTCGGCGGCGTCTCTCCTACAGGCACCTCTTCCCCTCCCACACTGACCCTAGGATGACTTGGGACACTCCTGGGGGCCGGGCGAGGCTTAGGCTGGAGGAAGGATGCCCAGATCCTTCCTGCAGATGGGGAGGGGGGACAGCCCCCCTGGCCAGTGCTGCCCACAGCTCCAGCTGGGAGATGGGTGGACTCCCTTATTGGGGAGAAGAATGTGCCTGAGGCCTGTTGCCTTTCAAGGCTGCAGGGGAGGCCTCTAACCATGGGGGTGGAGGGGGAGGTGGGCCTAGCTGGGGGCGGGGACACTTCAGGGGTGGGGTGCAGTATCAGGGACTGCCTCGACCTGAGGAAGTTGGAGCTGCCTGGCACAAGAGCCCATTCTCTAGGCAGGGAAAGGGAGGCTGGGGGAGGAGAAGGCAGATGCCTGTGACTACCCCTGCTGGGACCCTCACCTGCTCTCTTGGTGTCAGAAGGGCCTCTGGTAGGGCTCTGGGCAGCAGGGGTCTCTTTGGGGCCAGACAGAAGCTGCAAGGGAGAAGAACACAGCATGAGCAAGGCCTGACTCCCAGACCTGCTCACTTGCCTGGCATCCCTGCCCCTCACCCAGACTCACCTTGTTGACCACCTGGCCCTCAGTGCTGGTGAGCGTTGGAGACTCCTGAGGCTCAGGGCTGGTGGTCTTGGGTGGGCTGGGGGGTGGCTCTGGGGCGCCTGGAACCTCGGCTGTAAGGCACTGGGCCTTGGCAGGCTCCAATGGAGGCTCAGGAGAGGCAGCGGTGGGTGAACTGCTGGGTGAGGCAGGTGAGCTGGATGTGCTCCCAGGTGGGGCTCGCAGCAGGAGTGTCACTGTGGTCACATCCTGGCTGGTGCCTTCAGGGGTGGGAGTTGGCTTTGAGACCTCTGTCTGCTGTTCCTGTTCCTCTCGCTCTGGCACCTGTAAGGGACCCATAGGATATAACCAAGGCTCCCTAGGCCTCGAGTGCCAACCCCACCACTGAGGGCCAGGCTGGCAAGTGCCCAGGGCAGGGCATGCAAAGCAGAGTGGTGGGGCATGGCTTCCTGTAGGCACACCTGCGCAAGCACTGGCAATGATATGCTAAGAGCAGTCTCTGATCCCCATTTCCCAATCTCTTGGCACTACCTAGCCAAAGGGGTTCAGAGAGAACCCGGTCCTGATGTCAGAGGGTGGGTATGGCAGGAGACCTATTGGGGACGAGAGCCTTAATAGATCCCTGGAGTGGAGGTTCCTGACCCCTGGCCTCAGCCTGGTTCATCTGGAGTGGGAGTGGGGTCCTGCCAGGACTGTGGACCCAGCGGCCTCTGCTGGCCACTTAGGGAACCTGCATGGCCCGACCTCTCACCCACACTCTGGAGAACAGAGAGTGAACTGTGAGACAGCTGGGGTCTGACATGCAGGCCCCATAAGCCAAGGTAAAGATGTGGGCTGTGTTGAGGGTGAGGGGCAGCCCTGGGATGGGTTGAAGCAGGGGAGGTGCCAGGGCCAGATGTGCATTTCTGGGAGATCCCTCTGGCCGCTGAATAGAGGCTGGAAGGCAGGGGTGGGCCCCTTACAGTCAAATACCAGCCTAGCAAAGACACACAGGTGCTCTATGCTACTGGCATCCATGGGCACAGGACACTGGGCCACCCTCCCACCCTCCTTACCTCACACTGTTCCAGCCTGTGTGCCACTCGCCCCTTGCTGTCCTCTCTTAAGCCACTGTTGGGACGCGCGCTGCACAACCTCCCAGCCAAGGTGGCAGCTGGAAGGGAAGGAGCAAGTGTTAGGTGAGTAGTGGGGAGGTGCTGTGGACAGCAGACAGCAGGGCAGGGGTGGGGCCGGGACAGGCCACATACCCTCAATCTCCTGAGCCCGTACGCGGCGGATGGCAGCTCGGATCAGCTTGCGCTCCTCATACTCACCAGCGCTTCGCAACTGTGGGTGACAGGCAGGCTGCGGGTGTTGGGCTGTGGAATCCAGGTCTTCACCTGCCCTGCCCCCATCCCCTGCCCCAGCCTGGGCCTCACCAGTGCAGTCAATTCCTCTACATCGTTCATGGACTCCAGCTGCCCTGCCAGCCGTGCCAGGGCAGCCCGCTGCTCAGCTTCCCGCTGCTGAGAGCTGCAGAGACATCAAGACTGTAACCACCACTGCCATGGCCAGGTCGTGGAGGATGTGGGCTAAGGGTAGGAGTCAGAACAGAGTACCCAGAACCTTGGCAGAAGGGCATGTGGCTGTGCACACCCTCTGACTGCACACTGATACACATATGCCCATGGACATGGGCACTAATACCACGCACTCAGACGTGCCGTCTACACCAGCACGGCCGCGACGCCACAATCAGTACATGCCCCATGCCCACAAACATCCCTGTTTTTCCAGAAGCGTGTGTGGACGTACTGCCATTGGCACATGCAGTCCACAGATACACTTGTGCTCACGCCTGCCTGCACACATGAGTTGAGCTGGGGCGCACACTCACCCTCTCACCCGCATGTTCCACCCCCCGCTACTCACTGCAGCCAGTTCTCCTTGTTGTCCTGCCGCTCCGCACGGAAACGCTTGGATGCCAGGGCCTCCTCCTCGCGCTCCAGCTCCTGCCGCTGCAGTTCCCGGATGGCTGAGCGGATGCGCCGCCGCTCTGCCAGATCTGCTGTGACCTCCAGCTGCAGCGGGGGCGAGGGGCAAGTCATTTTGGCTGCCAGGGGCGGAGGGCTGGCACCAGCTGCCCACGGGCTCTGCCTGGGGCACAATATGTGGCCTGTGTCCACTCCCTCTGTCCCAAGCTCTTCACGTGCCTGCCTGCCCACACACGGTCTCGGGGGTAGACCCAGCCCACTGTTTCAGGACTCTTGGGGAGCCCACTTTGCATTGTGGTTCACAGAGCACACGACTGAGTGGACAGTCAGAAACTGCCCACCTGTGCCAAATGCCAAGCCAGGCACTCCTTTCTACAACTCGATTCCTGCCCCTCAGAGCCCAGATCCCCAAAAGCCAGGGAGCTACTGCAGGAGGAGGAGGAGGAAGGCCACCCTATGAGCCACTAACAGGGTCCCTAAAGGGAAAGGTGAGAGCTGAAGTCTACCCTCTGAGCAAGGGAGGCTCCCATGGTCTAGTGACCAAACACCACAGCCCACCTGGGGGTTGACTGCTTCATCCACAGATGGGGAAAGTGAGGGCAGGTGCTCAGGAGTCCTGCCTGGCTGAGGGCTATTGTCCCCACTGCACTGGCCTGGCCCTAGCCACCATCGAAGGAGCCAGGGCGCAGAGTGGAAGGACCAATTCCCCAGACATATAAGGTAGCTGGCACTAGGGGCCACCCCAGGGCCTTAGAGAGGGCATCCCTGGGTGACAGGTGCTCCTACCAGGTTCTCAGCCCCTCAGTTCCCAGGAAATTGGGGGTGACTGGTCTAACCAGGTTCAGGAAAGAACACCTTGTCTGGAGTGAGTCAGCCAATCCTGTTGCCTCCCCCACACCTCCACCATGTAGAGCCACCCCCTACAGATCCTCAGTCCTCAAGAGGACTGGCCCAGGGTTCCCCTGGAAGATAGTGGCAGAGATAAGCCTCCAGTGTGGGTCTGATAACCAGATGGGAGCCAGTAAAGACAGGGTGATTTCCTCTGTCCCCACCCCCCAAATCATTCAGGGGTAGGGCCAAAGAACCCTCTATCATCTCCCTTTTTAGCACCCTCCCATCATTCCTTTCTGCTTAGTGGGAAGGCCAGGTGGCAAGGGTGGGGATGGAATGGAGATAGTTTTCAGCAGGGAGTGTGGGCTGGCCCAACTCAGCCATGAGCCAGCTTGTCCTAGTCTGAAGAGAGCAGGGAGAGTCTTGGGGGAAGAGCCCTCCAGGGTCCACGTTCCTGAGGAATTATGAGAAGGCCCCCCGAAACTCAGGCCAGAGCCCCCAGTTGGTTCCAGCTTGGGTGGGTGATTAGGAGCATAAACCTTAAACTCTCTGCGTCTTGGTTTTCTCATTTGCCAGTGGGTGGGGTTGGGAACAGTGACTTGGGTTCTCCTGTACATAGCTGGAGTTGCAATAAGCATCACCCCCATACTTGGTTCTAGCCAGTCAGGGGAAGGGAGAGAGACGAGAGGGCAAAAAGGAAGGGCAGCATATCCCGAGGCATCAGTAACATTTATGGAGAGCCTGTGAGTTGAACCCTGTGCTGAGCCCCCTACTTGTCCTAAACCCACAAAAACCCTAGATACTGTGTTATTCCCATTTGACAGATGAGGAGATTGAGGTCCAGGGAGATGTGATTTGCTCATGGTCAAACGACCTGAGCCAGGATTTGAACCCAGGTCTCTCTGACTCCAGGGCCTGCACTAGACTGAGGATAGCTCTGCTATTGGGGTCTGTTTGTCATGGTGGGGACCTCAGGGATCCTGGCACTGTGTTGGAGACCCCTCTAGCCTGGACTAGAGATGCTCTGAGGCCTAAGGAGACCTTATAGCAGAGGCAGGGGGAATGAGGCTCACTCTCCAGCCCCCGGTCCTGGCTGTGTCTCAGGCCTAGAGCCTCCTGTGGTACATTTGGAGACTGGGGGCTGGAGGGGACAGAGAGTCCAGCCCCTTCTGTACAGAGGGTAAAGAGGCCCAGAGGGGCAAGAGCTAGCCTTTTGTCTCCTAGGTCCCCATTCTCAGTGCTCTGCGCTCTGAGATGCGGTCCTTGTCCCTGACAAAAGTCTGATGTAGGAACTTGGCCACCTCTACAACACAACCCCTGGAGCTTCAGTGTCCCCATCTGGAAAATGGGAGCCTCCCTCTGATCCCCCATAGTGGGTGGGCAAGGCTGGGGACTGACAACCTCATTCCACTGGTCACCCTCTGGCACGACCCTTACCTTTGGGCCTGGAGGCAAAGGTTGGACCACAGTGTCTCCTCTGTTCCACCCTCCCAGGCCCCACCGCTGTGTAAGGAGGGAGCTGTGGGAGGGAGGGAAGGAAGTACAAAGCGCCATTGTCTACTGAGGGGGAAGGGGAAGGGGATGGGGCGGTTTCCGAAACTGCCCAGTGAAATTCTCCCGGGAGGAAAGAGGGTGCTTCCTCCCCCTGGGGGGCCGGCTCTCCGTGTGCTCTCTGCCCTCGCTGCTGGGAAGCCTGGCAGGCTCTGAGGTCTCGCTGGGCCTCAGTCTCCCCAACAGCACAACGGAGGGGACTCTCCAGGGTTTCTCCCAATCCCAGCTCCCCCAGTTGCCCATGGGGGTCCCGCCGGCGGTGGAGCGAGGCCTCGCCAGGGGGCGCTGAAAGCCCGCAGGCTCTGCGACCGCATTCCCTCGCAGGGTGCCGCCCTCGCCTGGCCCACCCCGCCTCGCGCTAGGCGCCGAAGGGGGAGCCAGATATGAAGATCCCCGCTACCTCCTGCTTCGGTGTCCCGACCTAAAGGGAAGAAACCAAGGTCCCCAGGATACCCAGCTGAGTGACGGAGGTCGAACTGGAACTCGGGACCGAGGGGAGGGCGTCCCGGCTGGTGTGGAGGGGCACGCGGCGTGCAAGTCCCCAGGCGCCCCCATTCCGCCCATTCCCCGCCCAATCCTCAAGAATGTGCGGGAGCCGGGGCCGGAAGCGACTGCCCGCATCCCCAGATCGGCCAGACGCCGGGCGCAGGGCGGGCGGAGCGGGCCCAGCTTTTCCTTATAAGGCCCGGCCCCGCGGGGAGGAGCCCGGTTCGGGACGCCCCCGTTCTTGCCACGAGGCCAGCGGGGGCCGGGCCGGCGCGCGGGGCGCGGTAATGGCGGGCGCCGGGTGCTGGAGGAGCCGCTCCCGGGGTCTGAAAGACTTCCAGCGGCACCAAGCCTGAGACCGGGGCAGGTTCTCATCTGTTCTTTCCCAGAAATTGGGGCGTGAGTGGACTGACTTCAACCACTGCTCCAGCTGCTTCTCCGAAACTTTTCTCAGCGCCGCCTGAGCCTCGCATGAGAGACGGAGGTGGCGGCTGAAGAACTCTGAGCCTGACTGTGGACACCTTGAGATGAGGATGCGCGGGAACCTGGCCTAGCAGTCCCTCTTTTTGGGCTGCGCAGACTCTGTCACTCCCACTGGGACTTGAACTTCCTGAGGGGAGGTCGAGCTGACTAGTGGGCACCTTTGGAAACCCAACCCCATCCCCTCCAGGCTGCACACATCCTGCGGTGATAGTGGAGAGGCAGACACCCAGAGAGTCTAATGCACTGGTCTGAGAACATACAGGCAGGAGTGCCTTGGGGAGGTTATGGCAGCAGCTGGGCACTGCCCAGTGGCTGGGCTACGCTAGCTGGTTCCAGCCTCTGCCTGCAGGGGAAGGCATGAGACGGGGGTGGGTCACTTGTCTTCTAGGTAAGGTAAATCTTTAATTTACCCCCATGGACAAGGTTCAGGGACTGGGGAGATGGAGCTCCTCTGGCCCCTCCTCCAGGTCAGGCTGCCTGGTCTTGGGGGTTGGGGGAGGAGCCCTGCCCCACCGGGTTGCCCTACAGCCTCTCTGTGCATGGGGATAGACAGGGCTCTCAGGAAGAGGAACAAGAAAGGGGATGGAGTGGGCTCATCTTTCTTCTACCTGAGATCTGGGTCCATGCCTCATTCTGTACCCATGCCAACTCTAGGACCTAGAGCTTGTGTGCACACACATCTCCTTCCCTCCCTCCATTTTACAGGTAGAGGAACTGAGACTCAGGAGTAGAAAAATGAGATGAGAAGCCACAGAATCCATAAGGGCCCACAAAGCCTGTTTCTGTCTTATGGCCTCGTCCAGCCTTGACTTTCCCAGGACTCTGGTCCCCCGTGGCCCACTATGGGGTTGGGATTTTGGCACAGCTCCTTCTTAGATGGGTGTCCTTGAGCAGGTGATTTCAACTCTCTTGAGTTGCAATGCCCAGGCTTTCAGAGCTGCTGTAATTATTCTGTGACATGGTATATATACCCAGTACCCAGCCTGCCCCCTGCCAGGCCTTGGCATTGTTAATCATTGCTGCTACCAATATCACTGGGCCAGCTTCCAGGGGTGGGCACTGCCCCAGCTATTGCTCTGGAGAGGCATATCCAGCCTCACCACACCTGTGGCTGCACATGGGCGAGTCCACAGCAGTTACTGTTTAAACAGGTGGTGGCCATGGAGGGCTGGGAGGGACTAGGCTTCAGCACCTGGCATGGACAGGCACATGCCACAAGGGCCTCTGCATCAGCCACATGGAACTGGCCCACCTCTGTTCCCGTGTCCCCCTCCTCCTGACCTTTCCCCCATCACTTCTTCCTGTTAGCTGAGAAGTATCCTGGATTGACCCTGCCTCTCTGGCTTGGCTTTCCTGTCCCCACAGTGGGTGATGGGGCCACTTACCAGCTTCCGAAGGGCTCCCTCATCCAGCCCAGCTAAGGCCTCGTCTGCCATCTCACTGGCCCCTAGCTCCGTTGGTTCCTTTCTGGTGAGATCCCCAGTGCCTGTGGCACCTGTCACCAGCTCAGAGGATTCTGCAGGGGACAGACATGAATCAGGCATGCTGGGGCTTCTAGAAACCACAGACCCTTAGGCTCTGTTCCTTACTTTCCCTCTCTAACCTAGGAGCGTCCATTACTGTCCCATCCTGTAATGTGGCTCCTGGCTGGAAGTTGCCCTCTGCCCTAGGGTGGTTTGCTGGAAAACTCAGCAAACCCAGGGTAGGGGGTCTTTGGTTCCAGCCCTGCCAGCTTGGCCACCAGTCTGCTGTGTGGCCTGGGATGGACTCTCATCCTGTCTAAACCTCAAACAGGGAGGGCAGGGACCTGGATTGAGAAGCCAGAGCCGGGCAAGGCCCACCCAAGCTGTGCTCACCACCAGGGGGTGCACTCCAGTCTCCAGTTTCCTGCCCCACCCACCCATCCCCAGGGCCTACCCAGCCCCCACCCACCCTCCAGGCTCAGCCTCTGGCTGTGGGCTGAACCCATAGTTCTCACTGCCACCACCACTGTCATTCCCCCAGGTATAGGAAGGTACACTTTGTCTTCCAATTCTTGGAGCCAGCTCTGCTGTCCAGACCTCCTGAAGCCAGGTGTCCAGGCACCCAGCACCTCCTGCCAGTTCACACAGAATTCAATTCACCACCTGGAAGGGCTTTCGGCACAGGCAAACTGAGAGGATTGAAGAGGGCCAAGGATTTGTCACTAAGCAAGGAGGAAGCCAAAGACTTAGAGGGCAGAGAAGGATGTAATCAAAATCTTCGTCATCTCCGGCTTCCGAAGCTCCCTTCCAAAGTGCCCTTAAGGGCCTGGAACACTCTCAGTGACAGAGGCAAGAGCCCCATTTCGCCCCAGTGCTGCCTATCAAAATGGACTCCTAAATCCTGGCCCAGCCTCCCAGCCTATATCTCTCCTTCCTCCTGTAGCCCCAACTAATGTCTGGACTTTGAGGGGCCCTGGTCTGGCACACTGGATGCTTAGTTAATGTATGGTGACTGACTAATGTATGGCCCCAGGACTGCCCCCTCGTCTCCTGTTGATTCATCTTTCAATCATCCCTTCCCTCTCTTCAGAACAGTCACTTGGGAAGTCACCCCATCCAGTGCACGGGTAGGGGGTGAGGGTTACAGCTCCACACAGTTGGGGTATGTGGGTCCCTGCCTGTTTAAGTCACTGCTTGCTCCTCCTCCCATCCTGGTAGGCTCAGAGGTGTCAACCTCCCAATCTCTGCCTGTTAGGATTCTTGCCTCTTACCTAGTTACTCTGTCTGCGTTAAACCTTTTCAAGACTGTACAGTGGTCACCAGCCTTAGGTTCTGCGGACATTCTGATTCCCCCCATGTCTTTTCTTCTAAGGGGCAGGTGTCCCCCAATGCCTAATTTAGACACCCACGGGACTATAAGAAGATCCCTGCCGTTGCCCTTCTCCAATCCCATGGCTCCCTGTCACACAGTCTGGGGTCGCCGGACATTGTGAGGGGCCTCAGGGTTCTGTGGCAGCTTCCCCAGGGTTTCTGCCGCCACAGACTAGCGCCCCTGTGAGGCGTGGGGTCCCTTAGGAATCCGCGGGCGTCTTCCCCCAACAGTCTCAGAACTTTATCTCATGGCTTAGAGCTCTCGTATGGGCGGGGGCTCCTAGGTCTGGACGTTCCAGAACTCCTGGCTAGACATCCGGGTTCCACCCCCGAACACGTTGGGGCAGCATCAGGATCCCCCCCGCGGTCCGCACACCCACCTCTCAGTCCAGCCCACCCGTCCGGCGCAGGCTCGGCTTAGCTCTTTCGGGACCAGACAGATGGATTAGACACGCGCAGGCGGGAGGCGCCGCGACCCGGTGTCCCAGTCCCGCTCAGCAACCGTCCCCTGGATTCTGTGGAGAGCTGCCCGTCCAGCCGCGCCAGCCTCCCGGCTGGCCCCGCCCCGCCCCGACGCGCCAGCCAATTCTCGATCGGGTACCTCCCACTCTCGTGCGCCATTGGGAAAATTCAATTTGACGGCCACGCCCCTCGCAGGCCAGGGAGGTTGGAGATTGTAGTCTTGGGGTCGTCTGCCTCGGTGGCTTTAGCGAGTCGGGTGGGCATCGGCAGGGGGACGCAGGCTCTGCGCCAAGTCGGGGAGGGCGCCCCGAGCCGAGGTAAGTTTCCTGGGGTCGTAGGAGTCTCAGAGCCTTCAGGGCAGCCCCTCTCCGCCCTCCTCTTTGTTCCTGAGACCACGTCCCCTCCCTCGACTCCACCCCTTTCTCGCGTCAGTGTTTAAGCTTGGCCGCCGTCCCTAGGCTGCTTTCGGGACACCTGGTTTGAGCCACCTCAGAGCAGGGACTGAGTGACTGGCAGCACCTTGACCCTTTGGAGTTGGAGTGCCGGTTGGAGTGCCAGGGACCATCTCAGGTGGAGCAGGATCAATCACACAGCACACCTCCCCCAGCCCACACACCTTTGAACAGACATTGCCTTCTTGTAGTGTTCTTCTACCTTCCAAGCCCTGAGAGTCTGCCTTTAGGAGTGCTGGAGTCCTAAATAGGGAATATGGAGTCCAGGCTGTCATTCAGCAAATATGGGAAATTGAGGCCCAGAGAAAGCTGATATGTCCAAGACCAAACAAAGAATCAGCCAGGGGACGCAGGAGGTCAGACCCACAAGGGAAAGCTATTCCATCTTCCGTGCCACAGGCCCTAAAACCGCCCTCAGATCTCCATGGAGACCAAAGTGGGTGGAGTTAGGAGAATGGGGTCTGGAGTCCTGTCAAATAAAAACAGTAACAAATCATTTATTTTGTACTTGCCATGTACCAGGCATAAAATGCCCATAACAAGAACATGAGACCATGACTACTGTCCCATTTTACAGATGAGGACAACAGCTGATAAGTAGTAAAGCTGTGATTCATACGCAGCACCTTCTGAGTCCAGACTCTGCTTTTAACCAGTATAATGTGGGATTCTGGGGAGGTAGTTTCAGCCTGTTGCCCCAGAAGAGCCCTGGTTCAGGTCCTCTGTGACACCCCCGGCCCCCATCTAAGGAAAGGCCCAGTCTCCACATTGAGAGTCTTTTCCATGTGTCATTTCATTTCATCCCCACACCCCTGAGAAATGGTCCCATTTTACACATCAGAAAACCAAGGCACCAGCCGGGTGCGGTGGCTCACGCCTGTAATCCCAGCACTTTGGGATGCCAAGGCAGGTGGATCACCCAAGTCCAGCCTGGCCAACATGGCACTCTGTCTCTACTAAAAATACAAAAATTAGCTGGGCAGGTGGTGTGCAACTGTAATCCCAGCTACTTGGGAGGCTGAGGCAATAGAATCGCTTGAACCTGGAGGCAGAGGTTGCAGTGAGCTGAGACTGTGCCACTGCACCCCAGCCCAGGCGACAGAGCAATATTCCATCTCAAAAAAAGAAAAAAGAAAATCAAGGCACAGAAGAAAACGACTTGTCAAGGCTACACAGCAGGAGAGGCAAACAGAGCTCACTTTGGAGGACATGGTTCAAGGTCCTAGGCCTTCTCTACCTGGGTGAGATGCCATGTTATTATCCAGAACGAGGGTCAGGCGCCCTCTAAGGCCAATTCTGAATAGTTTAAAATTCGCGCGTCCCTTGGGACCTCCCCTTCATGCAGGGCACACCTAGGCCACCTCTGATTTTCAGGGCCTACCTGAATGGCAGTCACCAGCTCCAATGAATGGCCTGGTTTGTGCTAACACCCTCCTTTCTCCCTGCCCTCCTGTAGGCTAGGAGGAATGGTACCGGTGAGTTCCTCCATGCTAAGATTTACTGTCTGGCACATGCCCTCACTAGCCTTTGGCCCTATGGAAGGGATGCGTGGCTCCTGCCCCCTCAAGTCCTTAGTGCCTGGGTCCACCTCCAGACATACCCGCCTGCCTCTTTGTCTTCCTCTCTGCAAGGGAGAGGGGGTGATCTATAGATCAAAGAGCAGTCTGGTACAGTGCTGGGGAAGTTTATGGCTACAGCTGAGGAAAGAGTAAACATCCTGTGATGAGGGCCCCAGCATTTGCTGAGCACCTGTTGCATGTCAGACGTGGGGCTCCCACTACTGCCAGGTGACCACTGTGTAGGATAGCTACATTCTGATTTGACAGAGGAAGCTGAAGCTCCGGGAGGTGAAGGCTAGTAAAGGCATTCAGACTAAAGTGGAATTCTGCCTGATGTTGAAGACTTTTCCCTCCACTTTGCTGCCACTAGGATGGGGGAAGCTCTGGAAGACTTCTTAGAGAAGTGGCGTATAAACTGTCACCCTTTTTTTTTTTTGAGGTAGAGTCTTGCTCTGTCACCCAGGCTTGAGTGCTGGAGTGCGGTGGCACAATCTCGGCTCACTGCAAGTTCCGCTTCCCAGGTTCACGCCATTCTCCTGCCTCAGCCTCCTGAGTAGCTGGGACTACAGGGGCCCGCCACTTACGCCTGGCTAATTTTTTGTATTTTTTAGTAGAGACGGGGTTTCACCGTATTAGCCAGGATGGTCTCGAACTCCTGACCTTGTGATCCGCCCGCCTCGGCCTTCCAGAGTACTGGGATTACAGGCGCGAGCCACTGCGCTCAGCCAGCCCTTTTTTTTTTTTTTTTTTGGAGACAGGGTCTTGCTGTGACCCACAGGCTGGAGTGCAGTCGCATGATCACAGATCACTGTGGCCTTCGCAAGATCACAGCTCACTGTGGCCCCAAACTCCTGGCTCAAGCAGTCCTCCCATCTCAGCCTCCCAAGAGGCTAAGACTACAGGCACACACCACACGCCCAGCTAAGTTTTAAAATTCACCCCACATAGAAGAGGGAGAAAGGCATGAAAGAGCATTTGTGGCAGAGGAAGAGTGTGATCAAAGACCAGTAATCTGGGAAAAGGAGGAGGACAGGCTGTGGGTGGAGCAGGAAATGTGGGTGGTTCTCTTTGTGAAGGATTCTGAATGCCAGGTGAGCAGGGTGAATGTATCTTGTGGGCACCAGAGAGGCCTGGGCCTCAGCCTGCCCTCTGTAAAATGAAGTGATTGGACTGGCCTGCTTCAGGCCTTCCTAGGGCAAGGGGCTGTCACAGAAAAGGTCTACTCTAGGTTCTTCCAGGTTCAACCCTGGAAAGGCAGAATGGGAAGTGGCTGGAGCAGCTCAGAGGCTAGGGGTCATATTTTGCTCCAGAGCCCAAGTCTGAGAATGACTATTTTACGAAGCTGTCTGCGTTGCATCCCTACGTCACCCTGGCTAACCTTCCACCCAGTCAGGGTCCTACAGAGAAAGCCCAGGCCTGGGGTCAGGAGGCAAGAAGGGTGATGGGTGTCTTACCCCTGGCTCCACCCTAGGTAAGGCTTGGCCCTCTTGGAGCCTCAACTTGCTCATTTGCACAATGGAGGAGCTGTGCCTTGGGTTCTCTAAGCCTCCTCTCCCCAGGACAGCACTGTCATTCTGGAGATGCGAACAGCATGAGCAAAGGAACGGAAGTAGGATTGAGGACCTTGTTGGGCAACAGACAGGCAGGTGAGGCTGAAGCATGGAGTCGCTAGAGATGAATGATTCTTGTTGGGGTTGACTGGATCCAAGGGCTATGACCTTCCTCCTTATGTGCAGAACTGGATGCGCCCTAGGTCATGGCCAGCAGCCCTCAGAGTGGGACTGAGGATCTGTTGGGAAACCAGTTTGGCAAGGCCATCATCTCCATGATGTCATCCAGCTGCTGTGTTCTCTGGGCAACAGTGCCAGGCAAACTTCCGGCCCTGGAGAAGGAGAAGGGGCCTCAGATGCCCACTGGGCAGCAATGAATTCCAGGAGACCCAGCCTTACAGACAAAGGAGAGGCAAAGGGCTGCGACAGGAAGGAGAGAGTTCTGGATGTGCCAGCCTGGACCTCTTTAGACTTCTGGGAGTCCCTGATGCCTGGGCGCAGGGAATGGGGGGTCTAGGCTCATGGTGGGGTATTATGTAATTGCCACCTGATGGGTTGGACACTGGCTCCTGATCATGTTTATAATGCATGTGTGGCAATTTTGTTACCACTATGACCTTCATAGCTTGAGTCCTGTGAGGTAGTACCACTATTACACAGATAAGGAGACAGGTTCAGAATCCTCGTTCTTTTGGTTTTTGTTTGTTTGTTTGTTTTGAGACAGAGCCTCACTCTGTCACCCAGGCTGGAGTGGAGTGGCACAACCATGGCTCACTGCAACCTTGACCTCCCAGGCTCACAGTGGGACTACGGACACGTGCCACCATGCCCGGCTAATTTTTTTAATTTTTGTAGAGACAGGGGTCTCCCTATGTTGCCAGGGCTAGTCTCAAACTCCTGGGTTCAAGCAATCTGCGTGCCTTCACCTCCTAAAGTGCTAGGATTACAGGTGTGAGCCACTGCGCCTAGCCAGAACATTTGTTCTTAATCACCATATTCTATCATCCATCATTTAGAAGCTCCGCTCAAATGAAGCCTGAGCACCGGGGAGACCTGGGTCTCAGTCTGCCCATCTTTAAAATGAGGGGGTTTGACTGGCCTTCTTCAGGCCCTCCTAGGGCAAGAGACTTAATAAGAAGGGTCTAGATTCTTCCAGGTTCAGCCCTGGACTGGCAGAGTAGGGAGTATCTGGAGCAGTTCAGGGGCCGAGGGTATTTTGGTTCCAGAGCCCAGTCCGAGAATGAATATTTCGCCAACCTGTCAGTGTGGGATCCCAGCAAACCCTTCTCTCTACTTGTGAATGTAGCACCTGAATCTTGGTATCACAGAGTCCTATTATGGTTCCATTACTTGGTATCACATTACCTATTATGGTTCAAATAGGTAACTGAGTCCCAGAGAGGACAAGGGACAGGTTTCAGGTAGCGTAGCAAATCAGGAGCAGAGCCATTCTGCACCCCAGATTCTCAACCTCCCAAAACTTTGTTTCCTCCTCAGGGCCTGGCACACTCAAACATGAAATAACCGACACATATTGAGTGCCTACTCCATACCATGCACTTGTTTAACCATCACCACAGCCCTGTAAAGCAGATGCTAATGTTCTGTCCCTTTTATGGGCAAAGAAACTGAGGCTCAGAGAGGGGAAGTCATTTGTCCAAGTTGACACTGCATGTTACTGGTAGGGAAGGGATTCAAACCCAGGTGTATAGGCCCTTCCGCTTCAGAAGATCCAGTAAATCTCATTGGAGGCATGAAGACCTGTAGACAGCGGGGTGGATGGCTCCTTTGCCGGTTCTGAAGGTACGCAGTTCTGAAGGCGCACAGTGTCGAATTCAGTTTCCACGCAGGCCTGGCCTCTCTGGGGCAGGCAGAAAAGTGCTGAGGCTGCAGAAGGTCTCTGAATCTTCCCAGAGGAGGCGGCCACAGTGGGAGGGAGTGCTCTGCACCAACCTCAGAGCCAAGTGTAGACGTGGCGGGCTGAACCAGCTGCAAGCAAGGGAAGGCAGGCAGGGTGGGGCCCAAACCCAAACCCAGCCTCCAAGCCGTGTTCCCAGCCTTCCGCCAGCCAGGCCCTGCCCTGCCCGCCCTTCTCACTCCCCATCTGGATTTGAGATGAGGACACCGGACCTAATAATAGCCAAATGGCAGAGGAGGCAGTGCCTAGAGCCACTGCCAGTTGGGGCCTGGGGTCCCCCATGGCCTCATGTTGGCCTCCAACAGGGTTCAGAACTTTAAAAGTACTGCACTCTAGCCTGGGCAACAGAGCGAGGCCTTGTCTCAAAAACAAAAACAAAACAAAACAAAAACCCTTTAAAAGTAATGGCAACTGCTTATGAAGTTTGTAATATGTGCTGGGCACTGCGCTAAAGCTTAGCCCACAGTAACTCACTTATTCCTCACACCACCCCCATGGGCTAAGACTATTTTTTCTTTTTTTTTTTTTTTTTAGACAGAGTCTTGCTCTGTCACTCAGGCTAGAGCAGTGGCACAATCTCGGCTCACTGCAACCCCTGCCTCCTGGCTTCAAGTGATTCTCCTGCCTCAGCCTCCCAAGTAGCTGGGATTTCAGTGGCCCATCACCACGCCTGGCTAATTTTTGTATTTTTAGTACAGACAGGGTTTTGCCATGTTGGCCAGGCTGGCCTCAAACTGCTGAACTCAGGTGATCCACCTGCTTCGGCCTCCCAAAGTGCTGGGATTACAGGCATGAGCCACCACGCCCGGCCAAGCTAAGACTATTCTTAGCCCTTTTGATGGATGGAACACTGCACCTGATGATAACAGGAACTTGGCAGCCTTCAGTTGCTGAGCGTGCACACTGTCCCTCCTTGGCACTCTGCTAAGCACTTTCTTTGTATCTTCCCATTGATTCCCCATAGCTTTATGAGACAGATGTTAATTTCTTTAGACGAAGAAAAACATGAGGCCCAGAGAGGAATGTGACTTGCCCAAGGTCATACGGCTATAATGGACAAAGTCGAGACTCAAACTTAGGACTTTCTAACTTTAGAGAGGCTAAGACCTTAGCTTCTGGAAACAGACAAACTTGAGTATGGTGGGGACATCACTGCTCCTTAGCTATGCAGCCTTGGCAAGTCACATCACCCGCCTGAGCCTCTGTTTTCTCCTCTGTAAATTGGGGGTTTGGTTGAGATAATACTAAGACTCCCTGGCAGCTATTAAGCCCACCTTGGGTGTAATAAAATAGGTAATTTACAGCACACATTTCCATGGTGCATTCCCTCAGTCAGTTCTCACAATAGCCCCCAACATGAGGACTCCCCTCTTCTAGCACCTGTGTTTTTTGTTGTTGTTGTTTTGTTTTTTTGAGACAGTTTCACTTTTGTCGTCCAGGCTGGAGTGCAATGGTACAATCTCGGCTCACTGCAACCTCCGCTTCCTGGGTTCAAGTGATTCTCCTGCCTCAGCCTCCTGAGTAGTGAGTAGCCGGTATTACTGGCATGCGCCACCACGCCTGGCTAAGTTTTAAGTTTTATATTTTTAGTAGAGACGGGATTTCACCATGTTGGCCAGGCTAGTCTTGAACTCCTGACCTCACGTGATCCGCCCGCCTTGGCCTCTCAAAGTGCTGGGATTACAGGTGTGAGCCATCACGCCCGGCCCCAGCACCTGTTTTATAGAAGGGAAATGTGAGTCTCAAAGAGGGGAAGGCACTTGCCAAAATCAATAGCAAGTGAGTCAGGACTTAAGCCCAGTGCTGTGATTCTAGAGGCTGAGCTCTTTATTATTTTTTAAGACAGGATATCTCTGTCACCCAAGCTGGAGTGCAGTGGTGTGATCATGGCTCACTACAGCCTTGACCTCTCTGGGCTCAGGTGATCCTCTCACCTCAGCCTCCCAAGTAGCTGGGACTACAGGCACTCACCACCACACCCGACTAATTTTTATAGAGATGGAGTTTCCCCATGTTTTCCAGGCTGGTCTCGAACTCCTAGTTTCAAGTAATCTGTCCACCTCAGCCTCCCAAAGTGCTGGGATTACACAGGTGTGAGCCACTGTGCCCAGCCAGGCATGTGACTATTTTTGGCCAACAGACTATATGGAAGTGGCATTGCCAGTTCCAAGCCTGGGCGTTGAGAGATTGGGCCTTCAGAGATTCCACTCATTCTCTTGGAACTCTCGCAGCTGTTATGTGAACAAGCCTGGGCTATCCTGCCTAAGAGACCACTGGAATAGGGACTAGTCGTCCTAGCTGAGGCTGTCCTAGTCAGTCACCAGCTAATCCAATAGCTGACCACAGATACATGAGTAAGCCCAACTGAGACCAGAAAAATCTTTAGCTGAGCCCAGGCTAAAGTGTCAATCCATGAAATCTCGAGCTAAAAAAATGGTTGCTGTTTTAAGGCACTAAGTTTTGAGGTGGTTTGTTATGTAGCATTGTTGTGGCAATCGATAACTGATACACAATTTTATTCAGTGTAATTAATGCTGACTGCTGTAACAAACCAAATATCTCAGTGTTTATTTCAGAGTTTATTTCTCATTAATCAGAGTTTATTTCTCACTCCTGCAAAGTCTGATATAGGTAGGGGCTCTCCCAGGGAGCTCTTTTCCAAACAGTGACCTTGCCCCCCAATCCTGCCTCCACCCCAGGCTCTCCCCAGAATCTGTTCCTGAATCCTCTGCATGTGGAAAGGGAATCAGAAAATCAAAGGAGGCGCATCCACACTTCACTGCCTTTGCACAGGGGTCACATGTAATTTCATTGGCCTTTATGTAGTCACATGACTCTACTAACTGCAGGAAAAATGAGAACATGACCTTCCTGTGTGTCCAGGAAAAGGAAACAGGTTACAGAACACAAAGCATTGCTTCTGTTACATTCCTCCTGTTGTGGGGCTGGCGTGCATGCGTGTGTGTGTGTGTGTGTCTGTAGGTGTGGTGGGAGTTGGAGGGGTGTGTGTGTTAAGCAGAGTATTAACATCTATAAAGAATCAACAGTGGTGCATGCCTGTAATCCCACTACTCTGGGAAGCTGAGGCAGGAGGATCACTTGAGCTCAGGAGGTTGAGTGTGCACTGAACCGAGATCATGCCATTGCACTCCAGCCTGGTGACAGAGCAAGACCCTGTTTCAAAAAAAAAAAAAAAAAAAAGAAAGAGAGAGAGAATCAACTTCAGCACTAAAATCAGCACTTACCATGTGTTAGCTTAAATAAGGGGCAAGTTATAGGTAAAGAATGTGAGGCTCAGCTTAACTGGGCCTGGTGCTGCACGCCTGTAGTCCCAGCTATTTGGGAGGCTGAATTGGGAGGATCACTTGAGCCTAGGAGGTTGAGGCTGCAGTAAGCAGAGATTACCCACTGCATTCCAGCCTGGGCGACAGAATAGGACCTTCTCTTAAAAATAGAAAAAGAGGCTGGGTACAGTGACTTATGCCCGTAATCCCAGCACTTTGGGGGGCTGAGGTGGGCAGATCACCAGAGGTCAGGAGTTCGAGACTAGCCTGGCCAAGAAGGTGAAACCCTGTCTCTACTAAAAATACAAAAATTAGCTAGGCCTAGTGGTGGGCACCTGTAATCTCAGCTATTTGGGAGGCTGAGGCAGGAAAATCGTTTGAACCCAGGAGGCGGAGGTTGCAGTGAGCTGAGATCATGCCATTGCACTCCAGCCTGGGCGACAAGAGGGAAACTCTGTCTCAAAAAGAAAACGAAAACGAAAAAGAAAAAAAGAATCTGAGGCTCAGAAAGGTTGAGGAACTTGCCCAAAATCATACAGCAAGCCAACTGAGTAGCTATTTTGGGGTAGTGAAGGGCTCAGGGAGATCTGGAGTTGGACGGATCTAGGTGCAAATCCCAACTCTGTCAATTCTTTACTGTGTCACATTTGGCAAGTTACTCAATTTCTCTAGGCCTCAGTTTCCTCATCCACAAAATGGGGAGAATAATACTTCCAACTTTATAAGGTTGGGAATGATCATTCAGGGAGCTTGCATGGGAGGGGGATCCTGGTACATGGGACTTACATAATGAATGTCAGCCACATAGGCAGAAATGATGCTATGGCTGATCTTACCCTGCCAGGGTCCATGAATTTGGCCAAGGGGATTTATTATGTTTTGGACAAATCCTATCCCTTCCCTCTATCTCTTGTGGTATAAATGGTTTTGCTTACTTCATTAAGAGATGGAAATATGGCTAAGTGTGGTGGCTCACGCCTGTAATCCCAGCACTTTGCAGGGCTGAGGTGGGAGGATCGCTTGAGTCCAGGAGTTCGAGACCAGCCTGGGCAACATGGCAAAACCCCATCTCTACAAAAACTACAAAAATGAGCTGGGTGTGGTGGCACGCACCTATAGTCCTAGCCACTTGGGAGTCTGAGGTGGGAGAATTCCTTGAGTCTGGAAGGTGGAGGTTGCAGTGAGCCGAGATCTTGCCACTGCACTCCAGATTGGGTGCCAGAGTGAAACTCTGCCTCAAAGAAAAAAAAAAAAGAAAAAAAAAAAGAGAAAGAGAGCTAGAAATATTTCCCCAGTTGAATTTTTAAAAATTAATTCATTTTTTACTTTTTTGAGACAGAGTCTCGCTCTGTCGCTCAGGCTGGAGTGCAATGGCATCATCACAGCTCACTGCAGCCTCGACCTCCTGGGCTCAAGCGATCCTCCCACCTCAGCTGGTGCATGCCACTATGCCCAGCTAATTTTATTTATTTTATTTTTTGTAGCGACCAGATCTCACTTTGTTGCCCAGGCTGGTCTCAAACTCCTGGGCTCAAGCAATCCTCCTGCCTCGCCTCAGCATCCCAAAGTGCTAGGATTACAGGTGTGAGCCATGATGCCTGCTCCAGCTGAATATTTGTTACTGAACAAACCTTTATAAGCACAAAGTCCCTAATCACCTATGGCTGCTGACAGATGTCTGAAATGCCTCCATTGTTTTTTTTTTTTTTTTTTTTTTTTTTTGAGACAGGGGTTAGCTTTGTTGCACAGGTAGGAGTGCAGTGGCGCAATCATGGCTCACTGAAGCCTTGAACTCCTGGGCACAAGCAATCCTCCCGCCTCAGCCTCCGAAGTAGCTGGGACTATAGGCACACACTACCATGTCTGGCTAATTTTCTTATTTTTTGTACAGATGAGATCTTACTGTGTTGCCCAGACTGGTCTGGAATTCCTGGCCTCAGCAATCCTCCTGCCTTGCCTCCCAAAGTATTGGGATTACAGGAGTAAGCCACTGCACCCAGGCTTAAATCTTTTTTTTTTTTTTTTTTTTTGAGACAGAGTCTCACTCTGTCGCCCAGGCTGGAGTGCAATGGCATGATCTCGGCTCACTGCAACCTCCGCTTCCCAGGTTCAAGCAATCCTCCTGCCTCAGCCTCCCGAGTAGCTGGTATTACAGGCACCCACCACCGGTTAATTTTTGTATTTTTAGTAGAGATGGGGTTTCATGATGTTGGCCAGGCTGGTCTTGAACCCCTGACCTCAAGTGATCTGCCCACCCGGGCCTCCCAAAGTGCTGGGATTACAGGCGTGAGCCACCGTGCCCGGCTGGCTTAAATAATTTTTAAAGTTTTGTTTTGAATAGGTAATTCTGGAAGGACAGAGGAGTTATCTCTCAGGAGATAATTATGCTGAGGTCTGGAAGATAAGAAGAAATTGTGAAGGAATTGTTGAACAAAAAACTAAGTTGGTCTCGACGTGGGAGTGGGGGTGTTCCAGGCAAGGGGAACAGACTATGCAAATGTCCCAAAGCAGGAACAATCTCCAGAAACTGATGGAAGACCAAAGTGACTGAAGTATGAAGGGTAAGGGAGAAGTGCGGTTTGGATGAGGAGAGCGGAAAAGGGGCCAGACTGAAGGGTGGGTCCCTGTGGGTCCCTTCGTAATTTGTGGGGCTGGGTGCAAAATGGAAAAAAAGAGTCCCTTGTTCAAAAATTATTAAGTATTTCAAGACAGTGACAGCAGAGCATTACACTGACCCTTCATTGCACAAAGCTGGCCCTGCCCATGGACCATAGTAAGAAGAAAAGGCTTTGATGTGAGGGCTGCAGGGAGCCATGGAAGGTTTTGGGCTAGAGGTGATCAGATCTGATTTGCCTAAGCCTTAGTTGCTGTCCTCACTACCCCACACCAGGATGATGTGTGTCTCTGCACAGGTGGCCTGTTTCACTTTCCTATTGAACATGCTCAAGAAGCTGGGGTGGGTTCCTACTTCCTATCAGACTCAGCCCAGATTCCCTATCCAGACACCCAGAGGTCCTTCAAAATCTTCCCTTACTGGATTTAGTTAATCTAATGTCAACAAAGGCTGTGTGCTGAATCCCAGAGAGCTGATGAATCAATCCAAGTTCACACAGCAATTATAGGAGAGCAAGTCAGGGCTGGAACCCAGGTTTCCTGAGGTCCGCCCACCCAGCCCTGGGCAAGGGTGCAGTCCTATGAAGTGTTTTGTATCCTCCATCCTAGCACAGAGCCATGCACACAGTAGGTGCTCAATCTTTGTCTGTGGCAGTGAGTTCGTTCCTCTTAGGGCACATCTCTGCCAGGGCATGGGTGTCCCAGAATCCAGGATGCAGTTAGCATCCTTCCTGACTCCTTCTCTCCCTTGTCCCTACCTCCAGGCGTTCACCAAGCCCCACCGCACCCAGGCCGGCTGGCCAGGTCCTGCCCATAGACATGTTGTTTGGCCTGTATAGTGTTTTAAAGCTTTGCGAATTCATCGTGCTAACATTTTTAAAAATCTGGAAACTTCACATGGCAATCCGCGTCTTGTGTCTCTTTGCAAAGTCTCAAGCCTGGGTTTGGGTTCCTTTGGGACGGCAGTTTTCTCCAACCTCTGAGCTTGGGGTGGGTAGGGTGGGGAGCGGTTCCGCTCTAGTGCCCAGCGGGGCGGCTGAATTTGGGACTTTGAAGCGGGAGCGCCCTAATTACCACCAAGGACCAATAAGGATCCTGGAAGCTGATTCAATCCGATGTATAATAACCCCTCCTTCTGCGGCAGGGCCGGGTGGGGCCAAACCCCACCTCCAGTCTCTAACAACAGGGAGGAGGAGGGGTGTTTTGCCCTAAACCTTACAACTAGCCCCAACCTGATGGCTGACTTCTGAATCCCTTAGGGCTTCATAGATGAAATGAATGCCCCTCAGAGAGGCCATGCTGCTTCCTCTCACCTGGCCTCTGCCTTTGCTGTCTTCTCCCCCTGGACTGTGCTCTTCCACCTCCTCTTCACTCTGGCTGGCTCTGCATTACCATTCAGATCTTAACTCACATGTCACCTCCTTAGAAAGGCCTTCCCAGAGCACGTATCTGAAGCTCCCCAAAATCACTCTGTACTGTAATTACTCCCCCGTCCCAGCACTGGCGATCGGAAATGATTTATTTTTTGCTGTTTGTCTCCTGCTAGACTGTGAGCTCTGAGAAGCCAGGGACTTGGGTTTGTCTCGCTCAACACGGTCCCCAGGACCTAGAAAGGATCTGGCGTCAACGAAGGGGCTTAACACACATGTGTGGAACAAATGAACCACTGGATTCACAAAACACCTTTCCCTGAAGGATGCATGTGACCCCTGGGTCAGCCAGCCAGCGTGGGTGGGAGCCAGTAAGGAGGCAGCCAATTTGCAATTAGGGAGCAATTAATAACTACCTAATTGGTACAAAAGACAGCTGAGGGGCTGGGAGGAGAACAAGGGAATGAAGCTCAGAAAGGAGCTTCAGGTCTTCCTTGGAAAATATTGAGAGCGGGCAATGAGGAATCCCCGGGGTAACATTTGAAAACCTTTTCTGTTATTGGAGGAGATTTAAATGATCAGAAGCCCCCCTAAAAGGGCTTGGTCCCTTTAAAACTTTTTTTTTTTTTTTTTTTTGAGATGGAGTTTCACTCTTGTCACCCAGGCTGGAGTGCAATGGCGCAGTCTTGCCTCACTGCAACCTCCACCTCCTGGGTTCAAGTGATTCTCCTGCCTCAGCCTCCCGAGTAGCTGGGATTACAGGCGTCCGCCACCACGCCCGGCTAAATTTTGTATTTTTAGTAGAGGTGGGGTTTCACCATGTTGGACAGGCTGGTCTCAAACTCCTGACCTCAGGTGATTTGCCCGCCTCGGCCTCCCAAAGTGCTGGGATGACAAATGTGAGACACCATGCCTGGCCAAAACATTTTTTTAATCGTTTGTAGAGATGAGGTTTCGCTATGCCCAGGCTGGTCTTGAACTCTTGGACTCAAGGGATTTGCCCACCTTGGCCTCCCAAAGTGCTGGGATTATAGGCATGAGCCACCGAGCCCAGCCAGGACTTGGTCCTTTAAGAAGCAGGTGTGGGCCAGATGCGGTGGCTCACACCTGTAATCCCAGCACTTTGGGAGGCTGAGGCGGGTGGATCACAAGGTCAGGAGATCGAGACCATCCTGCCTAACATGGTAAAATCCCGTCTCTACTAAAACTACAAAAAAAAAAAAAAATTAGCTGGGCGTGGTGGCGGGCACCTGTACTCCCAGCTACTTGGG